>NC_059220.1:15400520-15563943 GCF_020615455.1 Coregonus clupeaformis | reverse complement strand
TAAAACTAAAACTAATAGTGAGTAGAGTGACTAAGAAATAAACCTAATAGAAAG
Source organism: Coregonus clupeaformis (assembly GCF_020615455.1). Classification (NCBI taxonomy): domain Eukaryota; kingdom Metazoa; phylum Chordata; class Actinopteri; order Salmoniformes; family Salmonidae; genus Coregonus; species Coregonus clupeaformis. Next base: position 15,563,889 of record NC_059220.1, on the reverse strand, counting down.
TAGAGTAACTATAAAAAAAACCTTAATAGTGATAGTAAGTAACTATGAAATGAAACCGATAATGAGTAGAGTAACTATGAAAATAAAACGAATAGTGAGTAAGAGTAGCTTGAAATAAAACTAATAGTGTAGCGTAGCTATTAATTAAACCTAATAGTGAGTAGAGTAACTATAAATAAAACAAATAGTAGTAGAGTAGCTATGAAATAAAACCTATTAGTGAGTAGGAGTAACTATGAAATAAACCTTATAGTGAGTAGAGTAACTCTGAAGTAAACCTAATAGTGAGTAGAGTAACTATGAAATAAACTAATAGTGAGTAGAGTAGCTTTAAATAAACCTAATAGGGAGAGTAGAGAATCATGAAATAAAACTAATAGTTTGTAGAGTAGCTATTAAATAAATCTAATAGTGAGTAGAGTACCTAGTGAAATAAACCTAATAGAGTGAGTAGCTATTAAAATAAAACCTAATAGTGAGTAGAGTAACTATAAATAAACCCTAATAGTGAGTAGAGAATTGCTATGAAATAAAACTAATAGTAGAGTAATTATAAAAAACTAAAACTAATAGTAGTAGAGTAGCTATGAAATAAACCCCTAATAGAAAGTAGAGTAACTATAAAAAAACTAATAGTTAGTAGAGTAGCTATGAAATAAACCTAATAGTTAGTAGAGTAACTATGAAATAAACCTAATACTGAGCAGAGTAACTATGAAATAAAACTAATAGTGTGTAGATAGCTATTAAATAAACCTAATAGTGAGGAGAGTAGCTATTAAATAAACCAAAATAGTGAGTAGAGTAACTATAAATAAAACTAATAGTGAGTAGAGTAACTATGAAATAAACCTAACAGTGAGTAGAGTAACTATGAAATAAAACTAATAGTTTGTAGAGTAGCCTATTAAATAAATCTAATAGTGAGCAGAAGTACCTATGAAATAAACCTAATAGAGTGTAGAGTAGCTATTAAATAAACCTAATAGTGAGTAGAGTAACTATGAAGTAAACCTAATAGTGAGTAGAGTAACTATGAAATAAATCTAATAGTGAGAGTAACTATAGAAATAAAACCTAATAGTGAGTAGAGTAAATATGAAATAAAACAAATAGTTTGTAGAGTAGCTATTAAATAAACCTAATAGTGAGTAAAAGTAGCTATGAAATAAATTCACTAGTGAGTAGAGTAGCTATGAAATAAACCCAATAGTGAGTAGAGTAGCTATGAAATAAAACAAATAGTGAGTAGAGGCTAGCAATGGAATAAACCCTAATAGTGAGTAGAGTAGCTATGAAATAAAACTAATAGTGAGTAGAGTAGCTTTGAAATAAAACTAATAGTGTGTAGCGTAGCTATTAAATAAACCTAATAGTGAATAGAGTAACTATAAATAAAACCATGTGAGTAGAGAAACTATAAGGAACAAACCTATTAGTGAGATAGAGTAACCTATGAAATAAACCTTATAGTAGTAGAGTAACTCTGAAGTAAACCTAATAGTGAGTAGAGTAACTATGAAAAAACCTAATAGTGAGTAGAGAGTAGCTTTGAAATAAACCTAATAGTAGTAGAGTAACTATGAAATAAAACTAATAGTTTGTAGAGTAGCCTATTAAATAAATCTAAGTGAGTAGAGTACCTATGAAATAAACCTAATAGAGTGTAGAGTAGCCTATTAAATAAACCTAATAGTGAGTAGAGTAACTATAAATAAACCTAATAGTGAGTAGAGTAGCTATAAGAAATAAAACTAATAGTGAGTAGAGAAACTATGAAATAAAACTAATAGTGTGTAGAGTAGCTATGAAATAAACCCTAATAGTGAGTTAAGAGAACTATAAATAAAACCAATAGTGAGTAGAGTAACTATGAAATAAAACTAATAGTGAGTAGAGTAACTATGAAGTAAACCTAATAGTGAGTAGAGTAACTATGGAAATAAAACTAATAGTGAGTAGAGTGGAAGCTGAAATAAAACGAATAGTGAGAGACAAGCTAGTGAAATAAACCCAATAGTGAGTAGAGTAACTCTGAAATAAACTATAGTGAGTAGAGAAACGCAGGAAATAAACCTAATAGTTGAGTAGAGTAACTATAAATAAAACTAAAACTAATAGTGAGTAGAGTAGCTATGAAATAAACCCTAATAGAAAGTAGAGTAACTATAAAAAAACTACACAGTGAGTAGAGAGCTATGAAATAAACCTAATAATGAGTAGAGTAACTATGAAATAAAACGAATAGTGAGTAGAGTGAGCTTTGAAATAGAAACTAATAGTGTAGCAGCAGCTATTAATAACCTATAAGTGAGTATATCATAAAAAACAAATAGTGATAGAGTAGCTATGAAATAAACCTATTAGTGAGTAGAGTAACTATGAAATAAACCTTAAAATAGTGAGTAGAGTAACTCTGAAGTAAACCTAATAGTGAGTAGAGTAACTATGAAATAAACCTAATAGTAGAGTAGAGTAGCTTGAAATAAACCTAATAGTAGGTAGAGTAACTGGAAATAAAACTAATAGTTTGTAGAGTAGCTATTACAATAAATCTATCAGTTGAGTAGAGCACCTATGAGAAATAAAACCCCAATAGAGTGTAGAGTAGCTAATATAAACAACCTAATAGTGAGTAGAGTAACTATAAATAAACCTACAGTGAGTAGAGGAAGAGCTAGGAAATAAAACTAATAGTGAGTAGAGTAACTATAAATAAAACTAAAACTAATAGTGAGTAGAGTAGCTATGAAATAAACCTAATAGAAAGTAGAGTAACTATAAAAAAAAAAACTAATAGTGAGTAGAGTAGCTATGAAATAAACCTAATAGTGAGTAGAGTAACTATGAAATAAACCTAATACTGAGTAGAGTAACTATGAAATAAAACTAATAGTGTGTAGAGTAGCTATTAAATAAACCTAATAGTGAGGAGAAGAGCTATTAAATAAACCTAATAGTGAGTAGAGTAATTTATAAATAAAACTAATAGTGAGTAGAGTATATAAGAAATAAACCCAACGAGTGAGTAGAGGTAACTTGAAATAAAACTAATAGTTTGTAGAGTAGCTATTAAATAAATCTAATAGTGAGTAGAGTACCTATGAAATAAACCTAATAGAGTGTAGAGTAGCTATTAAATAAACCTAATAGTGAGTAGAGTAACTATGAGTAAACCTAATAGTGAGTAGAGTAGCTATGAAATAAATCCACATAGTGAGTGGAGTAACTATGAAATAAACCTAATAGTGAGTAGAGTAAATATGAAATAAAACAAATAGTGTGTAGAGTAGCTATTAAATAAACCTAATGAAGTGAGTAAAGTATAGTAAATAAATCTAATAGTGAGTAGAAGTAACCATGAAATAAACCTAATAGTGAGTAGAGTAGCTACTGAAAGAAAACAAATAGTGAGTAGAGTAGCAATGGAATAAACCTAATAGTGAGTAGAGTAGCTATGAAAAACAAACTAATAGTGAGTAGAGTAGCTTTGAAATAAAACTAATAGTGTATGGCATGCTATTATATAAACCTAATAGTGAATAGAGTAACTATAAAAAATCTAATAGTGAGTAGAGGTAACTATGAAATAAACCTATTTAGTGAGTAGAGTAACTATGAAATAAACCTTATAGTGAGTAGAGTAACTCTGAAGTAAACCTAATAGTGAGTAGAGTAACTATGAAATAAACCTAATAGTGAGTAGAGTAGCTTTGAAATAAACCTAATAGTGAGTAGAGTAACTATGAAATAAAACTAATAGTTTGTAGAGTAGCTATTAAATAAATCTAATAGTGAGTAGAGTACCTATGAAATAAAACCTAATAGAGTGTAGAGTAGCTATTAAATAAACCTAATAGTGAGTAGAGTAACTATAAATAAACCTAATAGTGAGTAAGTAGCTATGAAATAAAACTAATAGTGAGTAGAGATTAGCTAGTGAAATAAAACTAATAGTGTGTAGAGTAAAGCTATGAAATAAACCTAATAGTGAGTAGAGTAACTATAAATAAAACCTAATAGTGAGTAGAGTAACTATGAAATAAAACTAATAGTGAGTAGGTAACTATGAAGTAAAACCTAATAGTGAGTAGAGTAACTATGAAATAAAACTAAAGTAGTAGAGTAGCTATGAAATAAAACTAATAGTGAGTAGAGTAGCTATAAAATAAACCTAATAATGAGTAGAGTAACTTTGAAATAAACCTTATAGTGAGTAGAGTAGCTATGAAATAAACCTAATAGTGAGTAGAGTAACTATAAAATAAAACTAAAACTAATAGTGAGTAGAGTAGCTATGAAATAAACCTAATAGGAAAGTAGAGTAACTATAAAAAAACTAATAGTGAGTAGAGTAGCTATGAAATAAACCTAATAATGAGTAGAGTAACTATGAAATAAAAACGAATAGTGAGTAGAGTAGCTTTGAAATAAAACTAATAGTAGTGTAGTGTAGCTACTAATTAAACCTAATAGTGAGAGTAGAGTAACTATAAATAAAACAAATCAGTGAGTAGAGTAGCTACTGAAATAAACCTATTAGTGAGTAGAGTAACTATGAAATAAACCTTATAGTGAGTAGAGTAACTCTGAAGTAAACCTAATAGTGAGTAGAGTAACTATGAAATAAACCTAATAGTGAGTAGAGTAGCTGAAATAAACCTAATAGTGAGTAGAGTAACTATGAAATAAAACTAATAGTTTGTAGAGAAGCTATTAAATAAATCTAATAGTGAGTAGAGTACCTAAGAAATAAAACCTAATAGAGTGTAGAGTAGCTATGAAATAAACCTAATAGTGAGTAGAGTAACTATAAATAAACCTAATAGTGAGGTAGAGTAGCTATGAAAGAAAACTAATAGTGAGTAGAGTAACTATAAATAAAACTAAAACTAATAGTGAGTAGAGTAATATGAAATGAAACCTAATAGAAAGTAGAGTAACTATAAAAAAAACTAATAGTGAGTAAGAGTAGCTATGAAATAAACCTAATAATGAGTAGAGTAACTATGAAATAAAACTAATGTTGAGTAGAGAATCTGAAATAAAACTAATAGTGTGTAGAGTAGCTATTAAACAAACCTAATAGTGAGTAGAGTAACAATGAAATAAACCTATTAGTGAGTAGAGTAACTATGAAATAAAAAGGTTATAGTGAGTAGAGTAACTATAAATAAAACTAATAGTGAGTAGAGTAACTATGAAAATAAATCAACAGTGAGTAGAGTAACTATGAAATAAAACTAAGAGTTTGTAGAGTAGCTATTAAATAAACCTAATAGTGAGTAGAGTACCATGAAATAAACCTAATAGAGAGTAGAGTAGCTATGAAATAAAACGTATAGTGAGTAGAGTAGCTATTAAATAAACCTTATAGTGAGTAGAGTAGCTATGAAAATAAACCTAATAGTGAGTAGAGTAACTATTAAATCAACCTTAAAGTGAGTAGAGTATTATGAAATAAACCTAATAGTGAGTAGAGTAACTATGAAATAAAACTAATGTTGAGTAGAGAATCTGTGAAATAAAACTAATAGTGTGTAGAGTAGCTATTAAATAAAATTAATTTTGAGTAGAGTAACTATAAATGAAACTAATAGTGAGTAGAGTAGCTATGAAATAAACCTAATAGTGAGCAGAGTAGCTATGAAATAAAACTAATAGTGAGTAGAGTAGCTTTGAAATAAAACTAATAGTGTGTAGAGTAGCTATTAAATAAACCTAATAGTGAGTAGAGTAACTATAAATGAAACTAATAGTGAGTAGAGTAGCTATGAAATAAACTAGTAGTGAGTAGAGTAGCTATTAAATAAACATAATAGTGAGTAGAGTAACTATAAATAAAACTAATAGTGAGTAGAGAGTAGCTATGAAATAAACCTAATAGTGAGCAGAGGTAGCTATGAAATAAAACTAATAGTGAGTAGAGTAGCTTTGAAATAAAACTAATAGTGTGTAGAGTAGCTATTAAATAAAACCTAATAGTGAGTAGAGTAACTATAAATAAAACTAATAGTGAGTAGAGTAGCTTATGAAATAAACCTATTATTGAGTAGAGTAACTCTGAAAGTAAACTAACAGGAGTAGAGTAACTATGAAATAAACCTTATAGTGTAGAGTAACTATAAATAAAACTAATAGTGAGTAGAGAAGCAGAAATAAAACCTTATAGTGAGTAGAGTAGCCATGAAATAAAACTAAGTGAGTAGAGTAGCTTTGAAATAAACCTAGTAGAGAGTAGCTATGAAATAATACTAATAGTGATTAGAGAGTAGCTATGAAATAAAACTAATAGTGTGTAGAGTAGCTATGAAATAAACCTAATAGTTAGTAGTAACTACAAATAATACTAATAGTGAGTAGAGAACTATGAAATAAAACTAATAGTGAGTAGAGTAACTATGAAGTAAACCTAATAGTGAGTAGAGTAACTATAAAATAAAACTAATAGTGAGTAGAGTAGCTATGAAATAAAACGAATAGTGAGTAGAGAGAGCTGGAAATAAACCTAATAGTGAGTAGAGTAACTATGAAATAACCTTATAGTGAGTAGAGTAGCTATGAAATAAAACCTAATAGTGAGTAGAGTAGCTGAAATAAAACCTAATAGTGAGTAGAGTAGCTGTGAAATAATACTAATAGTGATTAGAGTAGCTATGAAATAAAACTAATAGTGTGTAGAGTAGCTATAGAAAAAAATCGACTAGTAGTGTGTAGAGTAGCTATTAAATAAACATAATAGTGAGTAGAGTAACTATAAATAAAACTAATAGTGAGTAGAGTAGCTATGAAATAAAGCTAACAGTGAGTAATGTAACTATGATAAACCTAATAGTGAGTAGAGTAACTATGAAATAAAACTAATAGTGAGTAGAGTAGCTAGTGGAAATAAAACTAATAGTGAGAGAGTAGCTATGAAATAAAACTATTTGTGTGTAGAGTAGCTATAAATAAAACCTAATAGTGAGTAGAGTAAACTATGAAATAAACCTAATAGTGAGTAGAGTAACTATTAAATAAAACTAATCGTGTGTAGAGTAGCTATTAAATGAACCTAATAGTGAGTAGAGTAGCTATGAAATAAATCTAATAGTGAGTAGAGTAGCTATATAATAAAACCCAATAGTGTGTAGAGTAACTATGAAGTAAACCTAATAGAGAGTAGAGTAGCTATAAATAAACATAATAGTGAGTAGAGTGACTTTAAATAAACCTAATAGTGAGTAGAGTAACTATGAAATAAACCTTATAGTGTGTAGAGTAACTATAAATAAAACTAATAGTGAGTAGAGTAGCTATGAAATAAACCTTATAGTGAGTAGAGTAAACTATGAAATAAAACTAATAGTGAGTAGAGTAGCTTTGAAATAAACCCAATAGTGAGTAGAGTAGCTATGAAATAAAACTAATAGTGATTAGAGTAGCTATGAAATAAAACTAATAGTGTGTAGAGTAGCTATTAAATAAAAATTAATTTTGAGTAGAGTAACTATAAATAAAACTAATAGTGAGTAGAGAACTATGAAAAAAACTAGTAGTGTGCTTAGAGAGCTATTAAATAAACATAATAGTGAGTAGAGTAACTATAAAATAAAACTAATAGTGAGTAGAGTAAGCTATGAAATAAACCTAACAGTGAGTTGTAACTATGAAGTAAACCTAATAGTGAGTAGAGTAACTATGAAATAAAACTAATAGTGAGTAGAGTAGCTGTGAAATAAACCTATTAGTGAGTAGAGTAGCTATGAAATAAAACTAATAGTGTGTAGAGTAGCTATTAAATAAAACCTAATAGTGAGTAAAGTAACTATGAAATAAACCTAATAGTGAGTAGAGTAGCTATGAAATAAAATCTAATAGTGAGTAGAGCTATGAAATAAACCTAACAGTGAGTAATGTAACTATGAAGTAAACCTAATAGTGAGTAGAGTAACTATGAGAAAATAAAACTAATAGTGAGTAGAGTAGCTGTGAAATAAAACTAATAGTGAGTAGAGTAGCTATGAAATAAAACCTAATAGTGTGTAGAGTAGCTATTAAATAAACCTAATAGTGAGTAGAGTAACTACGAAAATAAACCTAATAGTGAGTAGAGTAACTATTAAATAAAACTAATCGTTAGTGATAGAGTAGCTATTAAATAAAACCTAATATTGAGTAGATTAGCTATGAAATAAATCTAATAGTGAGTAGAGTAGCTATGAAAAAAACCTAATAGTGTGTAGAGTACCTATGAAGTAAACCCTAATAGAGAATAGAGTAGCTATTAAATAAACATAATAGTGAGTAGAGTAACTTTAAATAAACCTAATAGTGAGTAGAGTAACTATGAAATAAAACTTATAGTGGTAGAGTAACTATAAATAAAACTAATAGTGAGTAGAGAGCTATGAAATAAAACTAATAGTGAGTAGAGTAGCTGTGAAATAAAACTAATAGTGAGTAGAGTAGCTATGAAATAAACCTAATAGTGTGTAGAGTAACTATTAAATAAACCTAATGAGTGAGTAGAGTAACTATGAAATAAAACTAAATAGTGGTAGAGTAGCTATTAAATAAACCTAATAGTGAGTAGAGTAGCTATGAAATAAATCAATAGTGAGTAGAGTAAGCTATGAAATAAAACCTAACAGTGAGTAATGTAACTATGAAGTAAAACCTAATAGTAGTAGAGTAACTATGAAATAAAACTAATAGTGAGTAGAGTAGCTATGAAATAAAACTAATAGTGAGTAGAGTAGCTATGAAATAAACTAATAGTGGTAGAGTAGCTATTAACAAACCAATAGTGAGTAGAGTAACTATGAAATAAACCTAATAGTGAGTAGAGTAACTATGAAATAAACTAATCAGTGAGCAGAGCAGCTTTAAAAAACCTAATAGTGAGTAGAGTAGCTATGAAATAAATCCTAATAGTGAGTAGAGTAGCTATGAACTAAAACTAATAGTGAGTAGAGTGACTTTAAATAAACCTAATAGTGAGTAGAGTAACTATGAAATAAAACTAATAGTTTATGTAGAGTACCTATGAAGTAAACCTAATAGAGAGTAGAGTAACTATGAAATAAACATAATAGTGAGTAGAGTGACTTTAAATAAACCTAATAGTGAGTAGAGTAACTATGAAATAAACCTAATAGTGAGTAGAGTAACTATAAAATAAACCTAATAGTGAGTAGAGTAGCTATGAAAAAAAACTAATAGTGAGTAGAGTAGCTTTGAAATAAACCTAATAGTGAGTAGAGTAGCTATGAAATAAAACTAATAGTGTGTAGAGTAGCTATTAAATAAACCTAATAGTGAGTAGAGTAACTATGAAATAAAACCTAATAGTGAGTAGAGTAACTATGAAATAAAACTAATCGTGTGTAGAGTAGACTAGGAAACAAACCTAATAGTGAGTAGAGTAAGCTATGAAATCAAACCTAATAGTGAGTAGAGTAGCTATGAAATAAAACCTAACAGTGAGTAATGTAACTATGAAGTAAAACCTAATAGTGAGTAGAGTAACTATGAAATAAAACTAATAGTGAGAGAGAAGCTATGAAATAAAACTAATAGTAGTAGAGCATGTAAATAAAACTAATAGTGTGTAGAGTAGCTATTAAATAAACCCAATAGTGAGTAGAGTAACTATGAAATAAACCTAATAGTGAGTAGAGTAACTGAAATAAACCTAATCGTGAGTAGAGTAGCTATTAAATAAACCTAATAGTGAGTAGAGAAGCTATGAAATAAACCTAATAGTGAGTAGAAGTAGCTATGAAATAAAACTAATAGTGAGTAGAGTACCTATGAAGTAAAACCTAATAGAGAGTAGAGTAGCTATTAAATAAACATAATAGTGAGTAGAGTGACTTTAAATAAAACTAATAGTGAGTAGAGTAGCTATGAAATAAAACCTAATAGTGTGTAGAGAACTATAAATAAAACTAATAGTGAGTAGAGTAGCTATGAAATAAAACTAATAGTGAGTAGAGTAGCTATGAAATAAAACTAATAGTGAGTAGAGTAACTATGAAATAAAACTAATAGTGAGTAGAGTAGCTATTAAATAAAACCTAATAGTGAGTAGAGTAACTATGAAATAAACCTAATAGTGAGTAGAGTAGCTATGAAATAAACCTAATAGTGAGTAGAGTAGCTATGAAATAAATCTAATAGTGAGTAGAGTAGCTATGAAATAAACCTAACAGTGAGTAGTGTAACTATGAAATAAACCTAATAGTGAGTAGAGTAACTATGAAATAAAACTAATAGTGAGTAGAGTAGCTATGAAATAAAACTAATAGTGAGTAGAGTAGCTATGAAATAAAACTAATAGTGAGTAGAGTAGCTATTAAATAAACCTAATAGTGAGTAGAGTAACTATGAAATAAACCTAATAGTGAGTAGAGTAACTATGAAATAAAACTAATAGTGATAGAGTAGCTATTAAATAAACCTAATAGTAGTAGAAGTAGCTATAGAAATAAAACATAGTGAGTAGAGTAGCTATGAAATAAAACCAATAGTGAGTAGAGTATTTAAATAAACCTAATAGTGAGTAGAGTAACTATGAAATAAACCTTATAGTTAGTGAGTAACTATAAATAAAACTAATAGTGAGTAGAGTAGCTATGAAATAAACCTTATAGTGAGTAGAGTAGCTATGAAATAAAACTAATAGTGAGTAGAGTAGCTTTGAAATAAAACCTAATAGTGAGTAGAGTAGCTATGAAATAAACCTAATAGTGATTAGAGTAGCTATGAAATAAAACTAATAGTGAGTAGAGTAGCCTATGAAATAAACCTAATAGTGAGTAGAGTAACTATGAAATAAAACTAATAGTGAGTGAGTAGCTATGAAATAAACCTAATAGTGAGTAGAGTAACTATGAAATAAAACGAATAGTGAGTAGAGGAGCTATGAAATAAACCTAATAGTGAGTAGAGAAACTATAAATCAAAATATAGAGTAGCTATGAAATAAACCTAATAGTGAGTAGTGAGCTATGAAGTAAACCTAATAGTGAGTAAGTAACTATGAAATAAAACTAATAGTGAGTAGAGTAGCTACGGAAATAAAACTAATTGTGAGTAGAGTAGCTATGAAATAAAACTAATAGTGAGTAGAGTAACTATTAAATAAACCTAATAGTGAGTAGAGTAGCTATGAAATAAACCTAATAGTGAGTAGAGTAACTATGAAATAAAACTAATAGTGAGTAGAGTAGCTATTAATAAACCTAATAGTGAGTAGAGTAGCTATGAAATAAATCTAATAGTGAGTAGAGTAGCTATGAAATAAAACTAATAGTGTGAGAGACCTATGAAGTAAAACCTAATAGTGAGTAGAGTAACTATTAAATAAACCTAATAGTGAGAGAGTAACTTTGAAATAAAACTAATAGTGAGTAGAGTAGTTATGAAATAAACCTCATAGTGAGTAGAGTAGCTATGAAAGAAAACTAATAGTGAGTAAAGTAACTATGAAATACACCTAATAGTGAGTAGAGTAGCTATGAAATAAACCTTATAGTGAGTAGAGTAGCTATGAAATAAAACTAATAGTGAGTAGAGTAGCTTTGAAATAAACCTAATAGTGAGTAGAGTAGCTATGAAATAATACTAATAGTGATTAGAGTAGCTATGAAATAAAACTAATAGTGTGTAGAGTAGCTATGAAATAAACCTAATAGTGAGTAGAGTAACTACAAATAATACTAATAGTGAGTAGAGTAACTATGAAATAAAACTAATAGTGAGTAGAGTAACTATGAAGTAAACCTAATAGTGAGTAGAGTAACTATGAAATAAAAACTAATAGTGAGTAGAGTAGCTATGAAATAAAACTAATAGTGAGTAGAGAGCTATGAAATAAACCTAATAGTGAGTAGAGTAACTATGAAATAACCTTATAGTGAGTAGAGTAGCTATGAAATAAAACTAATAGTGAGTAGAGTAGCTTTGAAATAAACCTAATAGTGAGTAGAAGTAGCTATGAAATAATACTAATAGTGATTAGAGTAGCTATGAAATAAAACTAATAGTGTGTGAGTAGCTATGAAAAAACTAGTAGTGTAGTAGAGGTAGCTATTAAATAAACATAATAGTGAGTAGAGTAACTAAAATAAAACTAATAGTGAGTAGAGTAGCTATGAAATAAAAGCTAACAGTGAGTAATGTAACTATGAAGTAAACCTAATAGTGAGTAGAGTAACTATGAAATAAAACTAATAGTGAGTAGAGTAGCTGTGAAATAAAACTAATAGTGAGTAGAGTAACTATGAAATAAAACTATTTAGTGTAGAGTAGCTATTAAATAAACCTAATAGTGAGTAGAGTAACTATGAAATAAACCTAATAGTGAGTAGAGTAACTATTAAATAAAACTAATCGTGTGTAGAGTAGCTATTAAATAAACCTAATAGTGAGTAGAGTAGCTATGAAATAAATCTAATAGTGAGTAGAGTAGCTATATAATAAAACTAATAGTGTGTAGAGTACCTATGAAGTAAACCTAATAGAGAGTAGAGTAGCTATTAAATAAACATAATAGTGAGTAGAGTGACTTTAAATAAACCTAATAGTGAGTAGAGTAACTATGAAATAAACCTTATAGTGTGTAGAGTAACTATAAATAAAACTAATAGTGAGTAGAGTAGCTATGAAATAAACCTTATAGTGAGTAGAGTAGCTATGAAATAAAACTAATAGTGAGTAGAGTAGCTTTGAAATAAACCTAATAGTGAGTAGAGTAGCTATGAAATAATACTAATAGTGATTAGAGTAGCTATGAAATAAAACTAATAGTGTGTAGAGTAGCTATTAAATAAAATTAATTTTGAGTAGAGTAACTATAAATAAAACTAATAGTGAGTAGAGTAACTATGAAAAAACTAGTAGTGTAGAGTAGCTATTAAATAAACATAATAGTGAGTAGAGTAACTATAAATAAAACTAATAGTGAGTAGAGTAGCTATGAAATAAACCTAACAGTGAGTAATGTAACTATGTAAACCTAATAGTGAGTAGAGTAACTATGAAATAAAACTAATAGTGAGTAGAGTGTGAAAAAAACCTAATAGTGAAGGAGAAGCTATGAAATAAAACTAATAGTGTGTAGAGTAGCTATTAAATAAACCTAATAGTGAGTAGAGTAACTATGAAATAAAACTAATAGTGAGTAGAGTAACTATGAAATAAAACTAATGTGTGTAGAGTAGCTATTAAATAAACCTAATAGTGAGTAGAACTATGAAATAAATCTAATAGTGAGTAGCAGTAGAAACTAATAGTTTGTAGAGTACGAAGTAAACCTAATAGATAGAGTAGCAAACATAATAGTGAGTAGAGTGACTTTAAATAAAACTAATAGTGAGTAGAGTAACTATGAAATAAACCTTATAGTGTAGAGTAACTATAAATAAAACTAATAGTGAGTAGAGTAGCTATGAAATAAAACTAATAGTGAGAGTAGCGTGAAACAAAACTACATAGTGAGTAGAGTAGCTATGAAATAAAACTAATAGTGTGTAGAGTAGCTATTAAATAAACCTAATAGTGAGTAGAGAGTAACTGTGAAATAAAACCTAATAGTGAGTAGAGTAGCTATGAAATAAAACTAATCGTGGTGTAGAGTAACTATGAAATAAACCTAATAGTGAGTAGAGTAGCTATGAAATAAATCTAATAGTGAGTAGAGTAGCTATGAAATAAACCTAACAGTGAGTAATGTAACTATGAAGTAAACCTAATAGTGAGTAGAGTAACTATGAAATAAAACTAATAGTGAGTAGAGTAGCTGTGAAATAAAACTAATAGTGAGTAGAGTAGCTATGAAATAAAACTAATAGTGTGTAGAGTAGCTATTAAATAAACCTAATAGTGAGTAGAGTAACTATGAAATAAACCTAATAGTGAGTAGAGTAACTATGAAATAAAACTAATCGTGTGTAGAGTAGCTATTAAATAAACCTAATATTGAGTAGATTAGCTATGAAATAAATCTAATAGTGAGTAGAGTAGCTATGAAATAAAACTAATAGTGTGTAGAGTACCTATGAAGTAAACCTAATAGAGAATAGAGTAGCTATTAAATAAACATAATAGTGAGTAGAGTGACTTTAAATAAACCTAATAGTGAGTAGAGTAACTATGAAATAAACCTTATAGTGTGTAGAGTAACTATAAATAAAACTAATAGTGAGTAGAGTAGCTATGAAATAAAACTAATAGTGAGTAGAGTAGCTGTGAAATAAAACTAATAGTGAGTAGAGTAGCTATGAAATAAAACTAATAGTGTGTAGAGTAGCTATTAAATAAACCTAATAGTGAGTAGAGTAACTATGAAATAAAACTAATCGTGTGTAGAGTAGCTATTAAATAAACCTAATAGTGAGTAGAGTAGCTATGAAATAAATCTAATAGTGAGTAGAGTAGCTATGAAATAAACCTAACAGTGAGTAATGTAACTATGAAGTAAACCTAATAGTGAGTAGAGTAACTATGAAATAAAACTAATAGTGAGTAGAGTAGCTGTGAAATAAAACTAATAGTGAGTAGAGTAGCTATGAAATAAAACTAATAGTGTGTAGAGTAGCTATTAAATAAACCTAATAGTGAGTAGAGTAACTATGAAATAAACCTAATAGTGAGTAGAGTAACTATGAAATAAAACTAATCGTGTGTAGAGTAGCTATTAAATAAACCTAATAGTGAGTAGAGTAGCTATGAAATAAATCTAATAGTGAGTAGAGTAGCTATGAAATAAAACTAATAGTGAGTAGAGTGACTTTAAATAAACCTAATAGTGAGTAGAGTAACTATGAAATAAAACTAATAGTTTGTAGAGTACCTATGAAGTAAACCTAATAGAGAGTAGAGTAGCTATTAAATAAACATAATAGTGAGTAGAGTGACTTTAAATAAACCTAATAGTGAGTAGAGTAACTATGAAATAAACCTTATAGTGTGTAGAGTAACTATAAATAAAACTAATAGTGAGTAGAGTAGCTATGAAATAAAACTAATAGTGAGTAGAGTAGCTGTGAAATAAAACTAATAGTGAGTAGAGTAGCTATGAAATAAAACTAATAGTGTGTAGAGTAGCTATTAAATAAACCTAATAGTGAGTAGAGTAACTATGAAATAAACCTAATAGTGAGTAGAGTAACTATGAAATAAAACTAATCGTGTGTAGAGTAGCTATTAAATAAACCTAATAGTGAGTAGAGTAGCTATGAAATAAATCTAATAGTGAGTAGAGTAGCTATGAAATAAACCTAACAGTGAGTAATGTAACTATGAAGTAAAACCTAATAGTGAGTAGAGTAACTATGAAATAAAACTAATAGTGAGTAGAGTAGCTATGAAATAAAACTAATAGTGAGTAGAGTAGCTATGAAATAAAACTAATAGTGTGTAGAGTAGCTATTAAATAAACCTAATAGTGAGTAGAGTAACTATGGAAATAAAACCTAATAGTGAGTAGAGTAACTATGAAATAAAACTAATCGTGTGTAGAGTAGCTATTAAATAAAACCTAATAGTGAGTAGAGTAGCTATGAAATAAATCTAATAGTGAGTAGAGTAGCTATGAAATAAAACTAATAGTGTGTAGAGTACCTATGAAGTAAAACCTAATAGAGAGTAGAGTAGCTATTAAATAAACATAATAGTGAGTAGAGTGACTTTAAATAAACCTAATAGTGAGTAGAGTAACTATGAAATAAACCTTATAGTGTGTAGAGTAACTATAAATAAAACTAATAGTGAGTAGAGTAGCTATGAAATAAAACTAATAGTGAGTAGAGTAGCTGTGAAATAAAACTAATAGTGAGTAGAGTAGCTATGAAATAAAACTAATAGTGTGTAGAGTAGCTATTAAATAAACCTAATAGTGAGTAGAGTAACTATGAAATAAAACTAATCGTGTGTAGAGTAGCTATTAAATAAACCTAATAGTGAGTAGAGTAGCTATGAAATAAATCTAATAGTGAGTAGAGTAGCTATGAAATAAACCTAACAGTGAGTAATGTAACTATGAAGTAAACCTAATAGTGAGTAGAGTAACTATGAAATAAAACTAATAGTGAGTAGAGTAGCTGTGAAATAAAACTAATAGTGAGTAGAGTAGCTATGAAATAAACCTAATAGTGTGTAGAGTAGCTATTAAATAAAACCTAATAGTGAGTAGAGTAACTATGAAATAAACCTAATAGTGAGTAGAGTAACTATGAAATAAAACTAATCGTGTGTAGAGTAGCTATTAAATAAACCTAATAGTGAGTAGAGTAGCTATGAAATAAATCTAATAGTGAGTAGAGTAGCTATGAAATAAAACTAATAGTGAGTAGAGTGACTTTAAATAAACCTAATAGTGAGTAGAGTAACTATGAAATAAACCTTATAGTGTGTAGAGTAACTATAAATAAAACTAATAGTGAGTAGAGTAGCTATGAAATAAACCTTATAGTGAGTAGAGTAGCTATGAAATAAAACTAATAGTGAGTAGAGTAGCTTTGAAATAAACCTAATAGTGAGTAGAGTAGCTATGAAATAATACTAATAGTGATTAGAGTAGCTATGAAATAAAACTAATAGTGTGTAGAGTAGCTATGAAATAAACCTAATAGTGAGTAGAGTAACTATGAAATAAAACTAATAGTGAGTAGAGTAACTATGAAGTAAACCTAATAGTGAGTAGAGTAACTATGAAATAAAACGAATAGTGAGTAGAGGAGCTATGAAATAAACCTAATAGTGAGTAGAGAAACTATAAATAAAACTAATAGTGAGTAGAGTAGCTATGAAATAAACCTAACAGTGAGTAATGTAACTATGAAGTAAACCTAATAGTGAGTAGAGTAACTATGAAATAAAACTAATAGTGAGTAGAGTAGCTGTGAAATAAAACTAATTGTGAGTAGAGTAGCTATGAAATAAAACTAATAGTGGTAGAGTAGCTATTAAATAAACCTAATAGTGAGTAGAGTAACTATGAAATAAACCTAATAGTGAGTAGAGTAACTATGAAATAAAACTAATCGTGTGTAGAGTAGCTATTAAATAAACCTAATAGTGAGTAGAGTAGCTATGAAATAAATCTAATAGTGAGTAGAGTAGCTATGAAATAAAACTAATAGTGTGTAGAGTACCTATGAAGTAAACCTAATAGAGAGTAGAGTAGCTATTAAATAAACATAATAGTGAGTAGAGTGACTTTAAATAAAACTAATAGTGAGTAGAGTAGTTATGAAATAAACCTCATAGTGAGTAGAGTAGCTATGAAAGAAAACTAATAGTGAGTAAAGTAACTATGAAATACACCTAATAGTGAGTAGAGTAGCTATGAAATAAAACTATTAGTGAGTAGAGTAGCTATGAAATAAAACTAATTGTGAGTAGAGTAGCTATGAAATGAACCTAATAGTGAGTAGAGTAACTATGAAATAAACCTAATAGTGAGTAGAGTAACTATGAAATAAAACTAATAGTGTGTAGAGTAGCCATTAAATAAACCTAATAGTGAGTAGAGTAGCTATTAAATAAACCTAATAGTGAGTAGAGTAACTATAAATAAAACTAATAGTGAGTAGAGTAACTATGAAATAAACCTAACAGTGAGTAGAGTAACTATGAAATAAAACTAATAGTTTGTAGAGTAGCTATTAAATAAATCTAATAGTGAGTAGAGTAACTATGAAATAAACCTAATAGAGTGTAGAGTAGCTATTAAATAAACCTAATAGTGAGTAGAGTAGCTATGAAATAAAACAAATAGTGAGTAGAGTAGCTATGAAATAAACCTAATAGTGAGTAGAGTAGCTATGAAATAAAACTAATAGTGAGTAGAGCAGCTTTGAAATAAAACTAATACTGTGTAGAGTAGCTATTAAATAAACCTAATAGTGAGTAGAGTAACTATGAAATAAACCTAATAGTGAGTAGAGTAACTATGAAATAAAACTAATCGTGTGTAGAGTAGCTATTAAATAAACCTAATAGTGAGTAGAGTAGCTATGAAATAAATCTAATAGTGAGTAGAGTAGCTATGAAATAAACCTAACAGTGAGTAATGTAACTATGAAGTAAACCTAATAGTGAGTAGAGTAACTATGAAATAAAACTAATAGTGAGTAGAGTAGCTGTGAAATAAAACTAATAGTGAGTAGAGTAGCTATGAAATAAAACTAATAGTGTGTAGAGTAGCTATTAAATAAACCTAATAGTGAGTAGAGTAACTATAAATAAAACTAATAGTGAGTAGAGTAGCTATGAAATAAACCTATTAGTGAGTAGAGTAAATATGAAATAAACCTTATAGTGAGTAGAGTAACTCTGAAGTAAACCTAATAGTGAGTAGAGTAACTATGAAATCAACCTAATAGTGAGTGGAGTAGCTTTGAAATAAACCTAATAGTGAGTAGAGTAACTATTAAATAAACCTAATAGTGAGTAGAGTAGCTATGAAATAAAACTAATAGTGTGTAGAGTACCTATGAAGTAAACCTAATAGAGAGTAGAGTAGCTATTAAATAAACATAATAGTGAGTAGAGTGACTTTAAATAAAACTAATAGTGAGTAGAGTAGTTATGAAATAAACCTCATAGTGAGTAGAGTAGCTATGAAAGAAAACTAATAGTGAGTAAAAGTAACTATAAAATACACCTAATAGTGAGTAGAGTAGCTATGAAATAAAACTATTAGTGAGTAGAGTAGCTATGAAATAAAACTAATTGTGAGTAGAGTAGCTATGAAATAAACCTAACAGTGAGTAGAGTAACTATGAAATAAAACTAATAGTTTGTAGAGTAGCTATTAAATAAATCTAATAGTGAGTAGAGTACCTATGAAATAAACCTAATAGAGTGTAGAGTAGCTATTAAATAAACCTAATAGTGAGTAGAGTATCTATGAAGTAAACCTAATAGTGAGTAGAGTAGCTATGAAATAAATCTAATAGTGAGTGGAGTAACTATGAAATAAACCTAATAGTGAGTAGAGTAACTATGAAATAAAACAAATAGTGTGTAGAATAGCTATTAAATAAACCTAATAGTGAGTAAAGTAGCTATGAAATAAATCTAATAGTGAGTAGAGTAGCTATGAAATAAACCTAATAGTGAGTAGAGTAGCTATGAAATAAAACAAATAGTGAGTAGAGTAGCTATGAAATAAACCTAATAGTGAGTAGAGTAGCTATGAAATAAAACTAATACTGTGTAGCGTAGCTATTAAATAAACCTAATAGTGAGTAGAGTAACTATAAATAAAACTAATAGTGAGTAGAGTAGCTATGAAATAAACCTATTAGTGAGTAGAGTAAATATGAAATAAACCTTATAGTGAGTAGAGTAACTCTGAAGTAAACCTAATAGTGAGTAGAGTAACTATGAAATCAACCTAATAGTGAGTGGAGTAGCTTTGAAATAAACCTAATAGTGAGTAGAGTAACTATGAAATAAAAATAATAGTTTGTAGAGTAGCTATTAAATAAATCTAATAGTGAGTAGAGTACCTATGAAATAAACCTAATAGAGTGTAGAGTAGCTATTAAATAAACCTAATAGTGAGTAGAGTAACTATAAATAAAACTAATAGTGAGTAGAGTAGCTATGAAATAAACCTTATAGTGAGTAGAGTAGCTATGAAATAAACCTAATAGTGAGTAGAGTAACTATAAATAAAACTAATAGTGAGTAGAGTAGCTATGAAATAAACCTAATAGTGAGTAGAGTAGCTATGAAATAAAACTAATAGTGAGTAGAGTAGCTATGAAATAAAACTAATAGTGAGTAGAGTAGCTTTGAAATAAACCTAATAGTGAGTAGAGTAGCTATGAAATAATACTAATAGTGATTAGAGTAGCTATGAAATAAAACTAATAGTGTGTAGAGTAGCTATGAAAAAAACTAGTAGTGTGTAGAGTAGCTATTAAATAAACATAATAGTGAGTAGAGTAACTATAAATAAAACTAATAGTGAGTAGAGTAAAGCTATGAAATAAACCTAACAGTGAGTAATGTAACTATGAAGTAAACCTAATAGTGAGTAGAGTAACTATGAAATAAAACTAATAGTGAGTAGAGAAAGTAGCTGTGAAATAAAACTAATAGTGAGTAGAGTAGCTATGAAATAAAACTAATAGTGTGTAGAGTAGCTATTAAATAAACCTAATAGTGAGTAGAGTAACTATGAAATAAACCTAATAGTGAGTAGAGTAACTATGAAATAAAACTAATCGTGTGTAGAGTAGCTATTAAATAAACCTAATAGTGAGTAGAGTAGCTATGAAATAAATCTAATAGTGAGTAGAGTAGCTATATAATAAAACTAATAGTGAGTAGAGTACCTATGAAGTAAACCTAATAGAGAGTAGAGTAGCTATTAAATAAACATAATAGTGAGTAGAGTGACTTTAAATAAACCTAATAGTGAGTAGAGTAACTATGAAATAAACCTTATAGTGTGTAGAGTAACTATAAATAAAACTAATAGTGAGTAGAGTAGCTATGAAATAAACCTTATAGTGAGTAGAGTAGCTATGAAATAAAACTAATAGGGAGTAGAGTAGCTTTGAAATAAACCTAATAGTGAGTAGAGTAGCTGTGAAATAAAACTAATAGTGAGTAGAGTAGCTATGAAATAAAACTAATAGTGTTTTTGAGTAGCTATTAAATAAACCTAATAGTGAGTAGAGTAACTATGAAATAAACCTAATAGTGAGTAGAGTAACTATGAAATAAAACTAATCGTGTGTAGAGTAGCTATTAAATAAACCTAATAGTGAGTAGAGTAGCTATGAAATAAATCTAATAGTGAGTAGAGTAGCTATGAAATAAACCTAACAGTGAGTAATGTAACTATGAAGTAAACCTAATAGTGAGTAGAGTAACTATGAAATAAAACTAATAGTGAGTAGAGTAGCTGTGAAATAAAACTAATAGTGAGTAGAGTAGCTATGAAATAAAACTAATAGTGTGTAGAGTAGCTATTAAATAAACCTAATAGTGAGTAGAGTAACTATGAAATATACCTAATAGTGAGTAGAGTAACTATGAAATAAAACTAATCGTGTGTAGAGTAGC
Organism: Coregonus clupeaformis; assembly: GCF_020615455.1. Classification (NCBI taxonomy): domain Eukaryota; kingdom Metazoa; phylum Chordata; class Actinopteri; order Salmoniformes; family Salmonidae; genus Coregonus; species Coregonus clupeaformis. The sequence goes on along the minus strand of NC_059220.1, from coordinate 15,542,814 downwards.
TATTAAATAAACCTAATAGTGAGTAGAGTAGCTATGAAATAAATCTAATAGTGAGTAGAGTAGCTATGAAATAAAACTCATAGTGTGTAGAGTACCTATGAAGTAAACCTAATAGAGAGTAGAGTAACTATTAAATAAACATAATAGTGAGTAGAGAGTGACTTTAAATAAACCTAATAGTGAGTAGAGTAACTATGAAATAAACCTTATAGTGTGTAGAGTAACTATAAATAAAACTAATAGTGAGTAGAGTAGCTATGAAATAAACCTTATAGTGAGTAGAGTAGCTATGAAATAAAACTAATAGTGAGTAGAGTAGCTTTGAAATAAACCTAATAGTGAGGTAGAGTAGCTATGAAATAATACTAATAGTGATTAGAGTAGCTATGAAATAAAACTAATAGTGTGTAGAGTAGCTATGAAATAAACCTAATAGTGAGTAGAGTAACTACAAATAAAACTAATAGTGAGTAGAGTAACTATGACATAAAACTAATAGTGAGTAGAGTAACTATGAAGTAAACCTAATAGTGAGTAGAGTAACTATGAAATAAAACTAATAGTGAGTAGAGTAGCTATGAAATAAAACGAATAGTGAGTAGAGGAGCTATGAAATAAACCTAATAGTGAGTAGAGAAACTATAAATAAAACTAATAGTGAGTAGAGTAGCTAGAAATAAACCTAACAGTGAGTAATGTAACTATGAAGTAAACCTAATAGTGAGTAGAGTAACTATGAAATAAACCTAATAGTGAGTAGAGTAGCTATGAAATAAAACTAATAGTGAGTAGAGTAGCTATGAAATAAAACTAATAGTGTGTAGAGTAGCTATTAAATAAACCTAATAGTGAGTAGAGTAACTATGAAATAAACCTAATAGTGAGTAGAGTAACTATGAAATAAAACTAATCGTGTGTAGAGTAGCTATTAAATAAACCTAATAGTGAGTAGAGTAGCTATGAAATAAACCTAATAGTGAGTAGAGTAGCTATGAAATAAAACTAATAGTGTGTAGAGTACCTATGAAGTAAACCTAATAGAGAGTAGAGTAGCTATTAAATAAACATAATAGTGAGTAGAGTGACTTTAAATAAAACTAATAGTGAGTAGAGTAGTTATGAAATAAACCTCATAGTGAGTAGAGTAGCTATGAAAGAAAACTAATAGTGAGTAAAGTAACTATGAAATACACCTAATAGTGAGTAGAGTAGCTATGAAATAAAACTATTAGTGAGTAGAGTAGCTATGAAATAAAACTAATTGTGAGTAGAGTAGCTATGAAATAAACCTAATAGTGAGTAGAGTAACTATGAAATAAACCTAATAGTGAGTAGAGTAACTATGAAATAAAACTAATAGTGTGTAGAGTAGCCATTAAATAAACCTAATAGTGAGTAGAGTAGCTATTAAATAAACCTAATAGTGAGTAGAGTAACTATAAATAAAACTAATAGTGAGTAGAGTAACTATGAAATAAACCTAACAGTGAGTAGAGTAACTATGAAATAAAACTAATAGTTTGTAGAGTAGCTATTAAATAAATCTAATAGTGAGTAGAGTACCTATGAAATAAACCTAATAGAGTGTAGAGTAGCTATTAAATAAACCTAATAGTGAGTAGAGTATCTATGAAGTAAACCTAATAGTGAGTAGAGTAGCTATGAAATAAATCTAATAGTGAGTGGAGTAACTATGAAATAAACCTAATAGTGAGTAGAGTAACTATGAAATAAAACAAATAGTGTGTAGAATAGCTATTAAATAAACCTAATAGTGAGTAAAGTAGCTATGGAAATAAATCTAATAGTGACTAGAGTAGCTATGAAATAAACCTAATAGTGAGTAGAGTAGCTATGAAATAAAACAAATAGTGAGTAGAGTAGCTATGAAATAAACCTAATAGTGAGTAGAGTAGCTATGAAATAAAACTAATAGTGAGTAGAGCAGCTTTGAAATAAAACTAATACTGTGTAGCGTAGCTATTAAATAAACCTAATAGTGAGTAGAGTAACTATAAATAAAACTAATAGTGAGTAGAGTAGCTATGAAATAAACCTATTAGTGAGTAGAGTAAATATGAAATAAACCTTATAGTGAGTAGAGTAACTCTGAAGTAAACCTAATAGTGAGTAGAGTAACTATGAAATCAACCTAATAGTGAGTGGAGTAGCTTGAAATAAACCTAATAGTGAGTAGAGTAACTATTAAATAAATCTAATAGTGAGTAGAGTAGCTATGAAATAAAACTAATAGTGTGTAGAGTACCTATGAAGTAAACCTAATAGAGAGTAGAGTAGCTATTAAATAAACATAATAGTGAGTAGAGTGACTTTAAATAAAACTAATAGTGAGTAGAGTAGTTATGAAATAAACCTCATAGTGAGTAGAGTAGCTATGAAAGAAAACTAATAGTGAGTAAAGTAACTATGAAATACACCTAATAGTGAGTAGAGTAGCTATGAAAAAAACTAGTAGTGTGTAGAGTAGCTATTAAATAAACATAATAGTGAGTAGAGTAACTATAAATAAAACTAATAGTGAGTAGAGTAGCTATGAAATAAACCTAACAGTGAGTAATGTAACTATGAAGTAAACCTAATAGTGAGTAGAGTAACTATGAAATAAAACTAATAGTGAGTAGAGTAGCTGTGAAATAAAACTAATAGTGAGTAGAGTAGCTATGAAATAAAACTAATAGTGTGTAGAGTAGCTATTAAATAAACCTAATAGTGAGTAGAGTAACTATGAAATATACCTAATAGTGAGTAGAGTAACTATGAAGTAAACCTAATAGAGAGTAGAGTAGCTATTAAATAAACATAATAGTGAGTAGAGTAACTTTAAATAAAACTAATAGTGAGTAGAGTAGTTATGAAATAAACCTCATAGTGAGTAGAGTAGCTATGAAAGAAAACTAATAGTGAGTAAAGTAACTATGAAATACACCTAATAGTGAGTAGAGTAGCTATGAAATAAAACTATTAGTGAGTAGAGTAGCTATGAAATAAAACTAATTGTGAGTAGAGTAGCTATGAAATAAACCTAATAGTGAGTAGAGTAACTATGAAATAAACCTAATACTGAGTAGAGTAACTATGAAATAAAACTAATAGTGTGTAGAGTAGCTATTAAATAAACCTAATAGTGAGGAGAGTAGCTATTAAATAAACCTAATAGTGAGTAGAGTAACTATAAATAAAACTAATAGTGAGTAGAGTAACTATGAAATAAACCTAACAGTGAGTAGAGTAACTATGAAATAAAACTAATAGTTTGTAGAGTAGCTATTAAATAAATCTAATAGTGAGTAGAGTACCTATGAAATAAACCTAATAGAGTGTAGAGTAGCTATTAAATAAACCTAATAGTGAGTAGAGTAACTATGAAGTAAACCTAATAGTGAGTGGAGTAACTATGAAATAAACCTAATAGTGAGTAGAGTAAATATGAAATAAAACAAATAGTGTGTAGAGTAGCTATTAAATAAACCTAATAGTGAGTAAAGTAGCTATGAAATAAATCTAATAGTGAGTAGAGTAGCTATGAAATAAACCTAATAGTGAGTAGAGTAGCTATGAAATAAAACAAATAGTGAGTAGAGTAGCAATGAAATAAACCTAATAGTGAGTAGAGTAGCTATGAAGTAAAACTAATAGTGAGTAGAGTAGCTTTGAAATAAAACTAATAGTGTGTAGCGTAGCTATTAAATAAACCTAATAGTGAGTAGAGTAACTATAAATAAAACTAATAGTGAGTAGAGTAGCTAAGAAATAAACCTATTAGTGAGTAGAGTAACTATGAAATAAACCTTATAGTGAGTAGAGTAACTCTGAAGTAAACCTAATAGTGAGTAGAGTAACTATGAAATAAACCTAATAGTGAGTAGAGTAGCTTTGAAATAAACCTAATAGTGAGTAGAGTAACTATGAAATAAAACTAATAGTTTGTAGAGTAGCTATTAAATAAATCTAATAGTGAGTAGAGTACCTATGAAATAAACCTAATAGAGTGTAGAGTAGCTATTAAATAAACCTAATAGTGAGTAGAGTAACTATAAATAAACCTAATAGTGAGTAGAGTAGCTATGAAATAAATCTAATAGTGAGTGGAGTAACTATGACATAAAACTAATAGTGAGTAGAGTAACTATGAAGTAAACCTAATAGTGAGTAGAGTAACTATGAAATAAAACTAATAGTGAGTAGAGTAGCTATGAAATAAAACGAATAGTGAGTAGAGGAGCTATGAAATAAACCTAATAGTGAGTAGAGAAACTATAAATAAAACTAATAGTGAGTAGAGTAGCTATGAAATAAACCTAACAGTGAGTAATGTAACTATGAAGTAAACCTAATAGTGAGTAGAGTAACTATGAAATAAAACTAATAGTGAGTAGAGTAGCTGTGAAATAAAACTAATTGTGAGTAGAGTAGCTATGAAATAAAACTAATAGTGTGTAGAGTAGCTATTAAATAAACCTAATAGTGAGTAGAGTAACTATGAAATAAACCTAATAGTGAGTAGAGTAACTATGAAATAAAACTAATCGTGTGTAGAGTAGCTATTAAATAAACCTAATAGTGAGTAGAGTAGCTATGAAATAAATCTAATAGTGAGTAGAGTAGCTATGAAATAAAACTAATAGTGTGTAGAGTACCTATGAAGTAAACCTAATAGAGAGTAGAGTAGCTATTAAATAAACATAATAGTGAGTAGAGTGACTTTAAATAAAACTAATAGTGAGTAGAGTAGTTATGAAATAAACCTCATAGTGAGTAGAGTAGCTATGAAAGAAAACTAATAGTGAGTAAAGTAACTATGAAATACACCTAATAGTGAGTAGAGTAGCTATGAAATAAAAACTATTAGTGAGTAGAGTAGCTATGAAATAAAACTAATTGTGAGTAGAGTAGCTATGAAATAAACCTAATAGTGAGTAGAGTAACTATGAAATAAACCTAATAGTGAGTAGAGTAACTATGAAATAAAACTAATAGTGTGTAGAGTAGCCATTAAATAAACCTAATAGTGAGTAGAGTAGCTATTAAATAAACCTAATAGTGAGTAGAGTAACTATAAATAAAACTAATAGTGAGTAGAGTAACTATGAAATAAACCTAACAGTGAGTAGAGTAACTATGAAATAAAACTAATAGTTTGTAGAGTAGCTATTAAATAAATCTAATAGTGAGTAGAGTACCTATGAAATAAACCTAATAGAGTGTAGAGTAGCTATTAAATAAACCTAATAGTGAGTAGAGTATCTATGAAGTAAACCTAATAGTGAGTAGAGTAGCTATGAAATAAATCTAATAGTGAGTGGAGTAACTATGAAATAAACCTAATAGTGAGTAGAGTAACTATGAAATAAAACAAATAGTGTGTAGAATAGCTATTAAATAAACCTAATAGTGAGTAAAGTAGCTATGAAATAAATCTAATAGTGACTAGAGTAGCTATGAAATAAACCTAATAGTGAGTAGAGTAGCTATGAAATAAAACAAATAGTGAGTAGAGTAGCTATGAAATAAACCTAATAGTGAGTAGAGTAGCTATGAAATAAAACTAATAGTGAGTAGAGCAGCTTTGAAATAAAACTAATACTGTGTAGCGTAGCTATTAAATAAACCTAATAGTGAGTAGAGTAACTATAAATAAAACTAATAGTGAGTAGAGTAGCTATGAAATAAACCTATTAGTGAGTAGAGTAAATATGAAATAAACCTTATAGTGAGTAGAGTAACTCTGAAGTAAACCTAATAGTGAGTAGAGTAACTATGAAATCAACCTAATAGTGAGTGGAGTAGCTTTGAAATAAACCTAATAGTGAGTAGAGTAACTATTAAATAAATCTAATAGTGAGTAGAGTAGCTATGAAATAAAACTAATAGTGTGTAGAGTACCTATGAAGTAAACCTAATAGAGAGTAGAGTAGCTATTAAATAAACATAATAGTGAGTAGAGTGACTTTAAATAAAACTAATAGTGAGTAGAGTAGTTATGAAATAAACCTCATAGTGAGTAGAGTAGCTATGAAAGAAAACTAATAGTGAGTAAAGTAACTATGAAATACACCTAATAGTGAGTAGAGTAGCTATGAAAAAAACTAGTAGTGTGTAGAGTAGCTATTAAATAAACATAATAGTGAGTAGAGTAACTATAAATAAAACTAATAGTGAGTAGAGTAGCTATGAAATAAACCTAACAGTGAGTAATGTAACTATGAAGTAAACCTAATAGTGAGTAGAGTAACTATGAAATAAAACTAATAGTGAGTAGAGTAGCTGTGAAATAAAACTAATAGTGAGTAGAGTAGCTATGAAATAAAACTAATAGTGTGTAGAGTAGCTATTAAATAAACCTAATAGTGAGTAGAGTAACTATGAAATCAACCTAATAGTGAGTAGAGTAACTATGAAGTAAACCTAATAGAGAGTAGAGTAGCTATTAAATAAACATAATAGTGAGTAGAGTAACTTTAAATAAAACTAATAGTGAGTAGAGTAGTTATGAAATAAACCTCATAGTGAGTAGAGTAGCTATGAAAGAAAACTAATAGTGAGTAAAGTAACTATGAAATACACCTAATAGTGAGTAGAGTAGCTATGAAATAAAACTATTAGTGAGTAGAGTAGCTATGAAATAAAACTAATTGTGAGTAGAGTAGCTATGAAATAAACCTAATAGTGAGTAGAGTAACTATGAAATAAACCTAATACTGAGTAGAGTAACTATGAAATAAAACTAATAGTGTGTAGAGTAGCTATTAAATAAACCTAATAGTGAGGAGAGTAGCTATTAAATAAACCTAATAGTGAGTAGAGTAACTATAAATAAAACTAATAGTGAGTAGAGTAACTATGAAATAAACCTAACAGTGAGTAGAGTAACTATGAAATAAAACTAATAGTTTGTAGAGTAGCTATTAAATAAATCTAATAGTGAGTAGAGTACCTATGAAATAAACCTAATAGAGTGTAGAGTAGCTATTAAATAAACCTAATAGTGAGTAGAGTAACTATGAAGTAAACCTAATAGTGAGTGGAGTAACTATGAAATAAACCTAATAGTGAGTAGAGTAAATATGAAATAAAACAAATAGTGTGTAGAGTAGCTATTAAATAAACCTAATAGTGAGTAAAGTAGCTATGAAATAAATATAATAGTGAGTAGAGTAGCTATGAAATAAACCTAATAGTGAGTAGAGTAGCTATGAAATAAAACAAATTGTCACAAGCCGGGCTAGAACTCCGGTCTCAAATGTGTAGAGCTGGGGGTACTACCCCTTAGCCACAGAGGAGATGTTGTAGGACCCAAATGAAACACCCCAGGCAATACTCCAGGTAAGTAGATTTAATGTTCCAAAACAGGAGGCAAAATAAAACAACTCCCCGAGGGGAGAAAAACAAACTAAAGATAACTTTGAATAACTTACTAGGACTGATACGGTGGGACAAAGCAGGAGACACATCGACAGGACGCAATAACCAAGTGAGAAACAAGGGGAAAAACACACAGCTAAAATACTCAAGGGGAAACAAGGCACAGGTGACATAGATAAGCTAATTAGGACACATGAGGAAAAACTAAGGCAAAGGGGGAACACAGCTGACCTCTAGAGGCCAGGAGACAAACAGGGGAAGCAGGAAGCTGACAGGACCCCCTCCTCTAGGAACGACTCCTGACGTTCCTTCCAGAACACCCTGGCCCCAGGGGTGCGAAAATCTCGGATCAACCCTGGGTCCAGGATGTCCCTGGCCGGAACCCAGGAGCGCTCCTCTGGCCCGTAGCCCCTCCCAGTCCACCAGATACTGCAGAGAGTTCTGGACCCTCCGGGGAGTCCAGTATCCGGCGGACTGTGTAGGCTGGCTGGCGCCCGTCTATGATCCCTGGGAGGTGGCGGGGGTCTGTGTGGGGGGCAAAAGGAGAGAAGACAAGACAGGTTTAAGGAGTGAAACATGGAAAGTGGGGTTAACTCTAAGGGAGCGAGGCAGAACTAAACGATACGACACAGGGTTAACCTTTCAGAAATGCGGAAAGGGCGATGTATCTCTGGGAAAGCTTCTTGATTCGACCCGGAGGGGCAAGTTCTTAGTGGCCAACCAAACTCTCTGACCAGCTCGGAAACTAGGGGCCGTCCGGGCGGTGGCGAGTAGCCTGACTTTGGTATCTCTGGGAGGTCCGAAGGAGGGTACACCTGGCCTTCTTCCAGGTCCGCCTACAGCGTTGGACAAAGCGCTGGGCCGAGGGAACACCAACTTGCGCCTCTTCCTCTGGGAAACAAAGGAGGGTTGTAACCGAACTGGCATTCGAAGGGGGACAATCCGGTGGCTGAGGACTGGAGGGTGTTGTGGGCATATTCAGCCCAAATGATATAGGTGGCCCAAGACGTGGGATTACTGGCGCCATACACCGCAGGGTGGTCTCCAGATCCTGATTAATCCGTTCCGTTTGGCCATTAGACTCTGGATGGAATCCTGACGATAGGCTGGCTGTGGCCCCAATAAGCCTGCAGAAGGCCCCCAAAACCGGGGACGAAATTGGGGACCTCGGTCAGAGACCACGTCCAGGGGAATGCCAAATATCCGGAAGACATGGTTCAGAGGAGCTCCGCCAGTCTCCTTAGCCGAGGGCAGCTTGGGCAGGGGAATAAACCGGGCAGCCTTAGAGAAACGGTCTACCACCACCAGGATGACGGTGTTGCCCTGGGATAGAGGAAGTCCCGTAACAAAGTCCAGAGAAAGGTGTGACCATGGCCTTCGAGGAACAGGTAAGGGATGGAGCAGTCCCTGGGGTCGCTGGCGTGTCGACTTTCCCTGGTTGCACACAGGGGCAGGCCTCAACAAAGACCTGCACGTCCTTCTTGATGGACGGCCACCAAAACCGCCGTCGGAGGAACTCCAGTGTCGCGAGCACTGCCAGGATGGCATGTCAAGGGGCGACTCATGACCCCACTGCAAGACGGGCCCGAACCGAGAGAGGAACGTGACGAGGCGACCGGCAGGACCACCGCCTGGATCGGGCTCATGGGCAAGAGCTTCTCGTACCCCCTCTTTCTAGTTCCCACTGAAGAGGTGCGACGATCCTAGACCTCGAATAATCGATGCCAAGGGCTTCTCTTGTACCTCGGGAGAATAGACTCGAGACAGAGCATCCGGCTTGACGTTCTTGGTGCCAGGTCGGTAAGTCAGGATGAACTGGAATCGATTAAAGAAAAGGGACCATCGTGCTTGCCGAGGGTTCATCCGCTTAGCCTGTTGGAGATATTCCAGGTTCTTGTGGTCTGTGAGAACCTGGAAAGGGTGCTGAGCCCCCTCAAGCCAATGGCGCCACTCTTCCAAGGCCAGTTTAACCGCAAGCAACTCCTAGATCCCCACGTGGTAGTTGCGCTCGGCCTCAGACAGGCGGCGAGACATGAAGGCACAAGGGTGTAATCTCCCATCCGCACCCCTCTGTGACAGGACGGCTCCCACCCCCACCTCTGAGGCGTCCACCTCCACCACGAAAGGTCTCTCTGGGTCAGGGGTCACCAGAATCGGAGCAGAAGTGAAGCGGCGCTTGAGATCCTCGAAGGCCCCTGCTGCTTCGGACCCCAGTGAATCTTGGTCCCTCCTCCCTTGGTAAGCGTCGTCAAGGGGGCTACCACCGAGCTGAAATTCTTGATGAACTTCCCGATAGAAGTTAGAAAAGCCAATGAACCGTTGAACCTCCTTGACCGTGGCAGGTGTGGGCCAATCGTGGACCGCCTTGACCTTCTTGGGATCCATCTCTAGGTGCCCGGGGAGTGACAATAAACCCGAGAAACTGAGTCTGAGAAACATGAAATTCACACTTCTCAGGCTTAACGTAGAGGTGATTGTCAAGGAGCCTCTGGAGAACCCGGCTAACATGCCCCTCATGCTCCTTCAGTGACCTCGAGAAGATGAGGATATCGTCCAGGTACCGAAGACGAACAGATTAAGCATATCCCGGAGAACATCATTAATCAGGGCTTGGAATACTGCGGGGGCATTGGTGAGCCCGAACGGCATCACCCGATATTCATAGTGTCCCGTGGGCGTGTTGAACGCCGTCTTCCATTCGTCTCCTGGCCGGATCCGCACGAGATGGTAAGCATTGCGGAGATCCAGCTTAGTAAAAATGGAAGCCCCTTGAAGCAGCTCAAAAGCAGTGGCCATGAGAGGAAGAGGGTATCGATTCCGAACCGTGATCTTGTTGAGTCCCCGGTAATCAATACAAGGCCTCAGACCCCCGTCTTTCTTTTCCACAAAAAGAAGCCCGCCCAGCCGGGAAGTAGAGGCATAGATGAGGCCGGCTGCCAAGGACTCCTAATGTAGGTGTCCATAGCTGCGTGCTCGGGGAGGACAAGGAAAAAGATCCGACCTCTAGGAGGGCAGCACCCAGGGAGTAGATCAATGGCACAGTCATAAGTGCGATGAGGCGGTAAGGCAGTAGCCCGGGCCTTGCTGAACACTGCTTTGAACCGATGGTAAACACTGGGGACTCGGGAGACGTCAACAGACTCTTGAAACTGGGTACTAGGGGCTGAGGAACTCTGAAGCATGCAGGTGAGTTGGCAAGTGGGACCCCAGCTAAGAATGGTGCCAGTAGGCCAGTCGATCTGGGGATTATGTCTGCATAGCCAAGGGTGACCCAGGATAATAGGATACTCGGGAGAGTCAATGAGATAGAAGGTCTCCTCCTGCTGGTGTTGAGAGATGGTAAGTCGCAGGGACTGAGTCGCCTCAGTAACTTTTCCTGGTTCCAGAGGTCTGCCATCTAAGGCTGTAACTGCCTGGGGTTGAGGAAGTAGTTGGGTAGGGATCTTAAGTTCCTTAGCCAAGGTTACATCCATAAAATCACCTGCGGCACCGGAATCGATCATAGCCTGGACCCGATGCTGGTGGCCCTCCCAGGACAGAGTGGCTGGAATAGCTAGGACCGCGTTAGTAGGAGGAGCTCTAATTTTCCCCATCACAACCCTCCTGTAGCTGGGCGGGGACAGGCGTTTCCCAGCTCGGGGGCAAGTGGAGCGGAAGTGGCCGGCAACCCCGCAGTAGAGGCACCGACGCTCCCTCATGCGACGTTCCCTTTCGTTGGAAGAAAGCCTGGAACGGCCTAACTGCATGCTCTCCGGGGAATCCTGGGGCAGTTCAGGCGCCCGGGGCAGCTCTGAATGACGGAGTCCAAACAGGAGAAACAGAGCTGCTCAGAGGAACTTGGGACTGAGACACCTGACGGCGAGCCGTTCTCCGCTCTCTTAGACGATTGTCCAGGCGGATGGCCAAGGCTATGAGGGACTCGAGATCTTCAGCTGGTTCACGGGTGGCTAACTCATCTTGAAGGGGCTCAGATAACCCTCCCTGAAAGCAGACCCTCAGCGCTTCATCATTCCATCCGCTCCTTGCTGCTATGGTTCGAACTCAATGGCAAAATCTGCCGTGCTTGGGGCCCTGACGGAGAGACAGTAGGCGCTTGGGAAGCCTCCCGTCCACTGACAGGATGATCGAACACCCGCTTGAACTCTTCTACAAATGCAGCGTGGGAGTCACAACAGGCCTCCTGGGACTGCCACACCGCAGAGGCCCAGGCGAGCGCCTTGTCTGAAAGAAGGGTAATGAGGTAGGCAATCTTGGAACGGTCTGTGGGGAAAACTTGAGGGTTGGAGCTCGAAGGTGAGGGAGCATTGGTGAGGAAACCCTGACAAGAGCTTGGATCCCCAGAAAAGGGCTTGGGAGGTGGTAGTCGGGGCTCCGCCAACCGAGAAGGCCTGTCGTCACTGGGAGGTGACCGGGGGAAGGGGGAGAACCAAGGAGGCGTTCAAAGAGCTGGTGAAGGGAACTCATCATTTCGGCCAGGAGTTGAGAATGTCTAGCCATCAGCTCCTCTTGTCGGCTGAGAACGGCTTCATGGCGCTGGAAAGAAGCCTCATGTCGAATGATCACCGCCAACAGGTCCTGGGAACTGAGTGTTTCTGGGTCCATGATTGACTTGGTTATTCTGTCACAAGCCGGGCTAGAACTCCGGTCTCAAATGTGTAGAGCTGGGGTACTACCCCTTAGCCACAGAGGAGATGTTGTAGGACCCAAATGAAACACCCCAGGCAATACTCCAGGTAAGTAGATTTAATGTTCCAAAACAGGAGGCAAAATAAAACAACTCCCGAGGGGAGAAAAACAAACTAAAGATAACTTTGAATAACTTACTAGGACTGATACGGTGGGACAAAGCAGGAGACACATCGACAGGACGCAATAACCAAGTGAGAAACAAGGGGAAAACACACAGCTAAAATACTCAAGGGGAAACAAGGCACAGGTGACATAGATAAGCTAATTAGGACACATGAGGAAAAACTAAGGCAAAGGGGAACACAGCTGACCTCTAGAGGCCAGGAGACAAACAGGGGAAGCAGGAAGCTGACAAAATAGTGAGTAGAGTAGCAATGAAATAAACCTAATAGTGAGTAGAGTAGCTATGAAATAAAACTAATAGTGAGTAGAGTAGCTTTGAAATAAAACTAATAGTGTGTAGCGTAGCTATTAAATAAACCTAATAGTGAGTAGAGTAACTATAAATAAAACTAATAGTGAGTAGAGTAGCTAAGAAATAAACCTATTAGTGAGTAGAGTAACTATGAAATAAACCTTATAGTGAGTAGAGTAACTCTGAAGTAAACCTAATAGTGAGTAGAGTAACTATGAAATAAACCTAATAGTGAGTAGAGTAGCTTTGAAATAAACCTAATAGTGAGTAGAGTAACTATGAAATAAAACTAATAGTTTGTAGAGTAGCTATTAAATAAATCTAATAGTGAGTAGAGTACCTATGAAATAAACCTAATAGAGTGTAGAGTAGCTATTAAATAAACCTAATAGTGAGTAGAGTAACTATAAATAAACCTAATAGTGAGTAGAGTAGCTATGAAATAAAACTAATAGTGAGTAGAGTAGCTATGAAATAAAACTAATAGTGTGTAGAGTAGCTATGAAATAAACCTAATAGTGAGTAGAGTAACTACAAATAAAACTAATAGTGAGTAGAGTAACTATGAAATAAAACTAATAGTGAGTAGAGTAACTATGAAGTAAACCTAATAGTGAGTAGAGTAACTATGAAATAAAACTAATAGTGAGTAGAGTAGCTATGAAATAAAACGAATAGTGAGTAGAGTAGCTATGAAATAAACCTAATAGTGAGTAGAGTAGCTATGAAATAAAACAAATAGTGAGTAGAGTAGCAATGAAATAAACCTAATAGTGAGTAGAGTAGCTATGAAATAAAACTAATAGTGAGTAGAGTAGCTTTGAAATAAAACTAATAGTGTGTAGCGTAGCTATTAAATAAACCTAATAGTGAGTAGAGTAACTATAAATAAAACTAATAGTGAGTAGAGTAGCTATGAAATAAACCTATTAGTGAGTAGAGTAACTATGAAATAAACCTTATAGTGAGTAGAGTAACTCTGAAGTAAACCTAATAGTGAGTAGAGTAACTATGAAATAAACCTAATAGTGAGTAGAGTAGCTTTGAAATAAACCTAATAGTGAGTAGAGTAACTATGAAATAAAACTAATAGTTTGTAGAGTAGCTATTAAATAAATCTAATAGTGAGTAGAGTACCTATGAAATAAACCTAATAGAGTGTAGAGTAGCTATTAAATAAACCTAATAGTGAGTAGAGTAACTATAAATAAACCTAATAGTGAGTAGAGTAGCTATGAAATAAAACTAATAGTGAGTAGAGTAGCTATGAAATAAAACTAATAGTGTGTAGAGTAGCTATGAAATAAACCTAATAGTGAGTAGAGTAACTATAAATAAAACTAATAGTGAGTAGAGTAACTATGAAATAAAACTAATAGTGAGTAGAGTAACTATGAAGTAAACCTAATAGTGAGTAGAGTAACTATGAAATAAAACTAATAGTGAGTAGAGTAGCTATGAAATAAAACGAATAGTGAGTAGAGTAGCTATGAAATAAACCTAATAGTGAGTAGAGTAACTCTGAAATAAACCTTATAGTGAGTAGAGTAGCTATGAAATAAACCTAATAGTGAGTAGAGTAACTATAAATAAAACTAAAACTAATAGTGAGTAGAGTAGCTATGAAATAAACCTAATAGAAAGTAGAGTAACTATAAAAAAAAACTAATAGTGAGTAGAGTAGCTATGAAATAAACCTAATAATGAGTAGAGTAACTATGAAATAAAACGAATAGTGAGTAGAGTAGCTTTGAAATAAAACTAATAGTGTGTAGCGTAGCTATTAATTAAACCTAATAGTGAGTAGAGTAACTATAAATAAAACTAATAGTGAGTAGAGTAGCTATGAAATAAACCTATTAGTGAGTAGAGTAACTATGAAATAAACCTTATAGTGAGTAGAGTAACTCTGAAGTAAACCTAATAGTGAGTAGAGTAACTATGAAATAAACCTAATAGTGAGTAGAGTAGCTTTGAAATAAAGCTAATAGTGAGTAGAGTAACTATGAAATAAAACTAATAGTTTGTAGAGTAGCTATTAAATAAATCTAATAGTGAGTAGAGTACCTATGAAATAAACCTAATAGAGTGTAGAGTAGCTATTAAATAAACCTAATAGTGAGTAGAGTAACTATAAATAAACCTAATAGTGAGTAGAGTAGCTATGAAATAAAACTAATAGTGAGTAGAGTAACTATAAATAAAACTAAAACTAATAGTGAGTAGAGTAGCTATGAAATAAACCTAATAGAAAGTAGAGTAACTATTTAAAAAAACTAATAGTGAGTAGAGTAGCTATGAAATAAACCTAATAATGAGTAGAGTAACTATGAAATAAAACTAATGTTGAGTAGAGAATCTGTGAAATAAAACTAATAGTGTGTAGAGTAGCTATTAAATAAACCTAATAGTGAGTAGAGTAACAATGAAATAAACCTATTAGTGAGTAGAGTAGCTATGAAATAAAAGTTATAGTGAGTAGAGTAACTATAAATAAAACTAATAGTGAGTAGAGTAACTATGAAATAAATCTAACAGTGAGTAGAGTAACTATGAAATAAAACTAAGAGTTTGTAGAGTAGCTATTAAATAAACCTAATAGTGAGTAGAGTACCTATGAAATAAACCTAATAGAGAGTAGAGTAGCTATGAAATAAAACGTATAGTGAGTAGAGTAGCTATTAAATAAACCTTATAGTGAGTAGAGTAGCTATGAAATAAACCTAATAGTGAGTAGAGTAACTATTAAATCAACCTTAAAGTGAGTAGAGTAGCTATGAAATAAACCTAATAGTGAGTAGAGTAACTATGAAATAAAACTAATGTTGAGTAGAGAATCTGTGAAATAAAACTAATAGTGTGTAGAGTAGCTATTAAATAAAATTAATTTTGAGTAGAGTAACTATAAATGAAACTAATAGTGAGTAGAGTAACTATGAAAAAAACTAGTAGTGTGTAGAGTAGCTACTAAATAAACATAATAGTGAGTAGAGTAACTATAAATAAAACTAATAGTGAGTAGAGTAGCTATGAAATAAACCTAATAGTGAGCAGAGTAGCTATGAAATAAAACTAATAGTGAGTAGAGTAGCTTTGAAATAAAACTAATAGTGTGTAGAGTAGCTATTAAATAAACATAATAGTGAGTAGAGTAACTATAAATAAAACTAATAGTGAGTAGAGTAGCTATGAAATAAACTAGTAGTGTGTAGAGTAGCTATTAAATAAACATAATAGTGAGTAGAGTAACTATAAATAAAACTAATAGTGAGTAGAGTAGCTATGAAATAAACCTAATAGTGAGCAGAGTAGCTATGAAATAAAACTAATAGTGAGTAGAGTAGCTTTGAAATAAAACTAATAGTGTGTAGAGTAGCTATTAAATAAACCTAATAGTGAGTAGAGTAACTATAAATAAAACTAATAGTGAGTAGAGTAGCTATGAAATAAACCTATTATTGAGTAGAGTAACTCTGAAGTAAACCTAATAGTGAGTAGAGTAACTATGAAATAAACCTTATAGTGTGTAGAGTAACTATAAATAAAACTAATAGTGAGTAGAGTAGCTATGAAATAAACCTTATAGTGAGTAGAGTAGCTATGAAATAAAACTAATAGTGAGTAGAGTAGCTTTGAAATAAACCTAATAGTGAGTAGAGTAGCTATGAAATAATACTAATAGTGATTAGAGTAGCTATGAAATAAAACTAATAGTGTGTAGAGTAGCTATGAAATAAACCTAATAGTGAGTAGAGTAACTACAAATAAAACGAATAGTGAGTAGAGTAACTATGAAATAAAACTAATAGTGAGTAGAGTAACTATGAAGTAAACCTAATAGTGAGTAGAGTAACTATGAAATAAAACTAATAGTGAGTAGAGTAGCTATGAAATAAAACGAATAGTGAGTAGAGGAGCTATGAAATAAACCTAATAGTGAGTAGAGTAACTATGAAATAACCTTATAGTGAGTAGAGTAGCTATGAAATAAAACTAATAGTGAGTAGAGTAGCTTTGAAATAAACCTAATAGTGAGTAGAGTAGCTATGAAATAATACTAATAGTGATTAGAGTAGCTATGAAATAAAACTAATAGTGTGTAGAGTAGCTATGAAAAAAACTAGTAGTGTGTAGAGTAGCTATTAAATAAACATAATAGTGAGTAGAGTAACTATAAATAAAACTAATAGTGAGTAGAGTAGCTATGAAATAAACCTAACAGTGAGTAATGTAACTATGAAGTAAACCTAATAGTGAGTAGAGTAACTATGAAATAAAACTAATAGTGAGTAGAGTAGCTGTGAAATAAAACTAATAGTGAGTAGAGTAGCTATGAAATAAAACTATTTGTGTGTAGAGTAGCTATTAAATAAACCTAATAGTGAGTAGAGTAACTATGAAATAAACCTAATAGTGAGTAGAGTAAGTATGAAATAAAACTAATCGTGTGTAGAGTAGCTATTAAATAAACCTAATAGTGAGTAGAGTAGCTATGAAATAAATCTAATAGTGAGTAGAGTAGCTATATAATAAAACTAATAGTGTGTAGAGTACCTATGAAGTAAACCTAATAGAGAGTAGAGTAGCTATTAAATAAACATAATAGTGAGTAGAGTGACTTTAAATAAACCTAATAGTGAGTAGAGTAACTATGAAGTAAACCTAATAGTGAGTAGAGTAGCTATGAAATAAAACGAATAGTGAGTAGAGGAGCTATGAAATAAACCTAATAGTGAGTAGAGTAACTATGAAATAAACCTTATAGTGAGTAGAGTAGCTATGAAATAATACTAATAGTGATTAGAGTAGCTATGAAATAAAACTAATAGTGTGTAGAGTAGCTATTAAATAAAATTAATTTTGAGTAGAGTAACTATAAATAAAACTAATAGTGAGTAGAGTAACTATGAAAAAAACTAGTAGTGTGTAGAGTAGCTATTAAATAAACATAATAGTGAGTAGAGTAACTATAAATAAAACTAATAGTGAGTAGAGTAGCTATGAAATAAACCTAACAGTGAGTAATGTAACTATGAAGTAAACCTAATAGTGAGTAGAGTAACTATGAAATAAAAATAATAGTGAGTAGAGTAGCTGTGAAATAAAACTAATAGTGAGTAGAGTAGCTATGAAATAAAACTAATAGTGTGTAGAGTAGCTATTAAATAAACCTAATAGTGAGTAGAGTAACTATGAAATAAACCTAATAGTGAGTAGAGTAACAATGAAATAAAACTAATCGTGTGTAGAGTAGCTATTAAATAAACCTAATAGTGAGTAGAGTAGCTATGAAATAAATCTAATAGTGAGTAGAGTAGCTATGAAATAAAACTAATAGTGTGTAGAGTACCTATGAAGTAAACCTAATAGAGAGTAGAGTAGCTATTAAATAAACATAATAGTGAGTAGAGTGACTTTAAATAAACCTAATAGTGAGTAGAGTAACTATGAAATAAACCTTATAGTGTGTAGACTAACTATAAATAAAACTAATAGTGAGTAGAGTAGCTATGAAATAAAACTAATAGTGTGTAGAGTAGCTATTAAATAAACCTAATAGTGAGTAGAGTAACTATGAAATAAACCTAATAGTGAGTAGAGTAACTATGAAATAAAACTAATCGTGTGTAGAGTAGCTATTAAATAAACCTAATAGTGAGTAGAGTAGCTATGAAATAAATCTAATAGTGAGTAGAGTAGCTATGAAATAAACCTAACAGTGAGTAATGTAACTATGAAGTAAACCTAATAGTGAGTAGAGTAACTATGAAATAAAACTAATAGTGAGTAGAGTAGCTGTGAAATAAAACTAATAGTGAGTAGAGTAGCTATGAAATAAAACTAATAGTGTGTAGAGTAGCTATTAAATAAACCTAATAGTGAGTAGAGTAACTATGAAATAAACCTAATAGTGAGTAGAGTAACTATGAAATAAAACTAATCGTGTGTAGAGTAGCTATTAAATAAACCTAATAGTGAGTAGAGTAGCTATGAAATAAATCTAATAGTGAGTAGAGTAGCTATGAAATAAAACTAATAGTGTGTAGAGTACCTATGAAGTAAACCTAATAGAGAGTAGAGTAGCTATTAAATAAACATAATAGTGAGTAGAGTGACTTTAAATAAACCTAATAGTGAGTAGAGTAACTATGAAATAAACCTTATAGTGTGTAGAGTAACTATAAATAAAACTAATAGTGAGTAGAGTAGCTATGAAATAAACCTTATAGTGAGTAGAGTAGCTATGAAATAAAACTAATAGTGAGTAGAGTAGCTTTGAAATAAACCTAATAGTGAGTAGAGTAGCTATGAAATAATACTAATAGTGATTAGAGTAGCTATGAAATAAAACTAATAGTGTGTAGAGTAGCTATGAAATAAACCTAATAGTGAGTAGAGTAACTACAAATAAAACTAATAGTGAGTAGAGTAGCTATGAAATAAACCTAATAGTGAGTAGAGTAACTACAAATAAAAGTAATAGTGAGTAGAGTAACTATGAAATAAAACTAATAGTGAGTAGAGTAACTATGAAATAAACCTTATAGTGAGTAGAGTAGCTATGAAATAATACTAATAGTGATTAGAGTAGCTATGAAATAAAACTAATAGTGTGTAGAGTAGCTATTAAATAAAATTAATTTTGAGTAGAGTAACTATAAATAAAACTAATAGTGAGTAGAGTAACTATGAAAAAAACTAGTAGTGTGTAGAGTAGCTATTAAATAAACATAATAGTGAGTAGAGTAACTATAAATAAAACTAATAGTGAGTAGAGTAGCTATGAAATAAACCTAACAGTGAGTAATGTAACTATGAAGTAAACCTAATAGTGAGTAGAGTAACTATGAAATAAAACTAATAGTGAGTAGAGTAGCTGTGAAATAAAACTAATAGTGAGTAGAGTAGCTATGAAATAAAACTAATAGTGTGTAGAGTAGCTATTAAATAAACCTAATAGTGAGTAGAGTAACTATGAAATAAACCTAATAGTGAGTAGAGTAACAATGAAATAAAACTAATCGTGTGTAGAGTAGCTATTAAATAAACCTAATAGTGAGTAGAGTAGCTATGAAATAAATCTAATAGTGAGTAGAGTAGCTATGAAATAAAACTAATAGTGTGTAGAGTACCTATGAAGTAAACCTAATAGAGAGTAGAGTAGCTATTAAATAAACATAATAGTGAGTAGAGTGACTTTAAATAAACCTAATAGTGAGTAGAGTAACTATGAAATAAACCTTATAGTGTGTAGACTAACTATAAATAAAACTAATAGTGAGTAGAGTAGCTATGAAATAAAACTAATAGTGAGTAGAGTAGCTGTGAAATAAAACTAATAGTGAGTAGAGTAGCTATGAAATAAAACTAATAGTGTGTAGAGTAGCTATTAAATAAACCTAATAGTGAGTAGAGTAACTATGAAATAAACCTAATAGTGAGTAGAGTAACTATGAAATAATACTAATCGTGTGTAGAGTAGCTATTAAATAAACCTAATAG
Source organism: Coregonus clupeaformis (assembly GCF_020615455.1). Taxonomy (NCBI): domain Eukaryota; kingdom Metazoa; phylum Chordata; class Actinopteri; order Salmoniformes; family Salmonidae; genus Coregonus; species Coregonus clupeaformis. Next base: position 15,522,824 of record NC_059220.1, on the reverse strand, counting down.
TGAGTAGAGTAGCTATGAAATAAATCTAATAGTGAGTAGAGTAGCTATGAAATAAACCTAACAGTGAGTAATGTAACTATGAAGTAAACCTAATAGTGAGTAGAGTAACTATGAAATAAAACTAATAGTGAGTAGAGTAGCTGTGAAATAAAACTAATAGTGAGTAGAGTAGCTATGAAATAAAACTAATAGTGTGTAGAGTAGCTATTAAATAAACCTAATAGTGAGTAGAGTAACTATGAAATAAACCTAATAGTGAGTAGAGTAACTATGAAATAAAACTAATCGTGTGTAGAGTAGCTATTAAATAAACCTAATAGTGAGTAGAGTAGCTATGAAATAAATCTAATAGTGAGTAGAGTAGCTATGAAATAAAACTAATAGTGTGTAGAGTACCTATGAAGTAAACCTAATAGAGAGTAGAGTAGCTATTAAATAAACATAATAGTGAGTAGAGTGACTTTAAATAAACCTAATAGTGAGTAGAGTAACTATGAAATAAACCTTATAGTGTGTAGAGTAACTATAAATAAAACTAATAGTGAGTAGAGTAGCTATGAAATAAACCTAACAGTGAGTAATGTAACTATGAAGTAAACCTAATAGTGAGTAGAGTAACTATGAAATAAAACTAATAGTGAGTAGAGTGGCTGTGAAATAAAACTAATAGTGAGTAGAGTAGCTATGAAATAAAACTAATAGTGTGTAGAGTAGCTATTAAATAAACCTAATAGTGAGTAGAGTAACTATGAAATAAACCTAATAGTGAGTAGAGTAACTATGAAATAAAACTAATCGTGTGTAGAGTAGCTATTAAATAAACCTAATAGTGAGTAGAGTAGCTATGAAATAAATCTAATAGTGAGTAGAGTAGCTATGAAATAAAACTAATAGTGTGTAGAGTACCTATGAAGTAAACCTAATAGAGAGTAGAGTAGCTATTAAATAAACATAATAGTGAGTAGAGTGACTTTAAATAAACCTAATAGTGAGTAGAGTAACTATGAAATTAACCTTATAGTGTGTAGAGTAACTATAAATAAAACTAATAGTGAGTAGAGTAGCTATGAAATAAACCTTATAGTGAGTAGAGTAGCTATGAAATAAAAGTAATAGTGAGTAGAGTAGCTTTGAAATAAACCTAATAGTGAGTAGAGTAGCTATGAAATAATACTAATAGTGATTAGAGTAGCTATGAAATAAAACTAATAGTGTGTAGAGTAGCTATGAAATAAACCTAATAGTGAGTAGAGTAACTACAAATAAAACTAATAGTGAGTAGAGTAACTATGAAATAAAACTAATAGTGAGTAGAGTAACTATGAAGTAAACCTAATAGTGAGTAGAGTAACTATGAAATAAAACTAATAGTGAGTAGAGTAGCTATGAAATAAAACGAATAGTGAGTAGAGGAGCTATGAAATAAACCTAATAGTGAGTAGAGAAACTATAAATAAAACTAATAGTGAGTAGAGTAGCTATGAAATAAACCTAACAGTGAGTAATGTAACTATGAAGTAAACCTAATAGTGAGTAGAGTAACTATGAAATAAAACTAATAGTGAGTAGAGTGGCTGTGAAATAAAACTAATTGTGAGTAGAGTAGCTATGAAATAAAACTAATAGTGTGTAGAGTAGCTATTAAATAAACCTAATAGTGAGTAGAGTAACTATGAAATAAACCTAATAGTGAGTAGAGTAACTATGAAATAAAACTAATCGTGTGTAGAGTAGCTATTAAATAAACCTAATAGTGAGTAAAGTAGCTATGAAATAAATCTAATAGTGAGTAGAGTAGCTATGAAATAAACCTAATAGTGAGTAGAGTAGCTATGAAATAAAACAAATAGTGAGTAGAGTAGCTATGAAATAAACCTAATAGTGAGTAGAGTAGCTATGAAATATAACTAATAGTGAGTAGATCAGCTTTGAAATAAAACTAATACTGTGTAGCGTAGCTATTAAATAAACCTAATAGTGAGTAGAGTAACTATAAATAAAACTAAAAGTGAGTAGAGTAGCTATGAAATAAACCTATTAGTGAGTAGAGTAAATATGAAATAAACCTTATAGTGAGTAGAGTAACTCTGAAGTAAACCTAATAGTGAGTAGAGTAACTATGAAATCAACCTAATAGTGAGTGGAGTAGCTTTGAAATAAACCTAATAGTGAGTAGAGTAACTATTAAATAAATCTAATAGTGAGTAGAGTAGCTATGAAATAAAACTAATAGTGTGTAGAGTACCTATGAAGTAAACCTAATAGAGAGTAGAGTAGCTATTAAATAAACATAATAGTGAGTAGAGTGACTTTAAATAAAACTAATAGTGAGTAGAGTAGTTATGAAATAAACCTCATAGTGAGTAGAGTAGCTATGAAAGAAAACTAATAGTGAGTAAAGTAACTATGAAATACACCTAATAGTGAGTAGAGTAGCTATGAAATAAAACTATTAGTGAGTAGAGTAGCTATGAAATAAAACTAATTGTGAGTAGAGTAGCTATGAAATAAACCTAATAGTGAGTAGAGTAACTATGAAATAAACCTAATAGTGAGTAGAGTAACTATGAAATAAAACTAATAGTGTGTAGAGTAGCCATTAAATAAACCTAATAGTGAGTAGAGTAGCTATTAAATAAACCTAATAGTGAGTAGAGTAACTATGAAATAAAACGAATAGTGAGTAGAGAAGCTGTGAAATACAACTAATAGTGTGTAGAGTAGCTATTAAATAAACCTAATAGTGAGTAGAGTAACAATGAAATAAACGTTTTATTGAGTAGAGTAACTATGAAATAAACCTTATAGTGAGTAGAGTAACTCTGAAGTAAACCTAATAGTGAGTAGAGTAACTATGAAATAAACATAATAGTGAGTAGAGTAGCTTTGAAATAAACCTAATAGTGAGTAGAGTAACTATGAAATAAACCTTATAGTGTGTAGAGTAACTATAAATAAAACTAATAGTGAGTAGAGTAGCTATGAAATAAACCTTATAGTGAATAGAGTAGCTATGAAATAAAACTAATAGTGAGTAGAGTAGCTTTGAAATAAACCTAATAGTGAGTAGAGTAGCTATGAAATAAAACTAATAGTGATTAGAGTAGCTATGAAAAAAAACTAATAGTGTGTAGAGTAGCTATGAAATAAACCTAATAGTGAGTAGAGTAACTACAAATAAAACTAATAGTGAGTAGAGTAACTATGAAATAAAACTAATAGTGAGTAGAGTAACTATGAAGTAAACCTAATAGTGAGTAGAGTAGCTATGAAATAAAACGAATAGTGAGTAGAGTAGCTATGAAATAAACCTAATAGTGAGTAGAGTAACTATGAAATAAACCGTATAGTGAGTAGAGTAGCTATGAAATAAACCTAATAGTGAGTAGAGTAACTATAAATAAAACTAAAACTAATAGTGAGTAGAGTAGCTATGAAATAAACATAATAGTGAGTAGAGTAACTATAAAAAAAACTAATAGTGAGTAGAGTAGCTATGAAATAAACCTAATAATGAGTAGAATAACTATGAAGTAAACCTAATAGTGAGTAGAGTAACTATGAAATAAAACTAATGTTGAGTAGATAATCTGTGAAATAAAACTAATAGTGTGTAGAGTAGCTATTAAATAAACCTAATAGTGAGTAGATAACTATGAAATAAACCTATTAGTGAGTAGAGTAACTATGAAATAAAACTTATAGTGAGTAGAGTAACTATAAATAAAACTAATAGTGAGTAGAGTAACTATGAAATAAATCTAACAGTGAGTAGAGTAACTATGAAATAAAACTAATAGTTTGTAGAGTAGCTATTAAATAAACCTAATAGTGAGTAAAGTACCTATGAAATAAACCTAATAGAGAGTAGAGTAGCTATGAAATAAAATGTATAGTGAGTAGAGTAGCTATGAAATAAAACGTATAGTGAGTAGAGTAGATATGAAATAAACCTAATAGTGAGTAGAGTAACTATAAATAAAAATAATAGTGAGTAGAGTAGCTATGAAATAAACCTAATAGTGAGTAGAGTAGCTATGAAATAAACATAATAGAGGGTAGAGTAGCTATTAAATAAACCTAATAGTGAGTAGATTAACTATGAAGTAAACCTAATAGTGAGTAGAGTAGCTATGAAATAAACATAATAGTGAGTAGAGTAACTATGAAATAAAACTAATAGTGAGTAGAGTAGCTATGAAATAAACCTAATAGTGAGTAGAGTAGCTTTGAAATAAAACTTATAGTGAGTAGAGTAGCTATGCAATAAATCTGATAGTGAGTAGAGTAACTATGAAATAAAACTAATAGTGTTTAGAGTAGCTATTAAATAAACCTAATAGTGAGTAGAGTAGCTATTAAATAAACCTAATAGTGAGTAGAGTAACTATACATACAACGAATAGTGAGTAGAGTAACTATGAAATAAAACTAATAGTGTGTAGAGTAGCTATTAAATAAACCTAATAGTGAGTAGAGTACCTATGAAATAAAAATAATAGTGATTAGAGTGGCTGTGAAATAAAACTAATAGTGAGTAGAGTAGCTATGAAATAAAACTAATAGTGTGTAGAGTAGCTATTAAATAAACCTAATAGTGAGTAGAGTAACTATGAAATAAACCTAATAGTGAGTAGAGTAACTATGAAATAAAACTAATCGTGTGTAGAGTAGCTATTAAATAAACCTAATAGTGAGTAGAGTAGCTATGAAATAAATCTAATAGTGAGTAGAGTAGCTATGAAATAAAACTAATAGTGTGTAGAGTACCTATGAAGTAAACCTAATAGAGAGTAGAGTAGCTATTAAATAAACATAATAGTGAGTAGAGTGACTTTAAATAAACCTAATAGTGAGTAGAGTAACTATGAAATTAACCTTATAGTGTGTAGAGTAACTATAAATAAAACTAATAGTGAGTAGAGTAGCTATGAAATAAACCTTATAGTGAGTAGAGTAGCTATGAAATAAAACTAATAGTGAGTAGAGTAGCTTTGAAATAAACCTAATAGTGAGTAGAGTAGCTATGAAATAATACTAATAGTGATTAGAGTAGCTATGAAATAAAACTAATAGTGTGTAGAGTAGCTATGAAATAAACCTAATAGTGAGTAGAGTAACTACAAATAAAACTAATAGTGAGTAGAGTAACTATGAAATAAAACTAATAGTGAGTAGAGTAACTATGAAGTAAACCTAATAGTGAGTAGAGTAACTATGAAATAAAACTAATAGTGAGTAGAGTAGCTATGAAATAAAACGAATAGTGAGTAGAGGAGCTATGAAATAAACCTAATAGTGAGTAGAGAAACTATAAATAAAACTAATAGTGAGTAGAGTAGCTATGAAATAAACCTAACAGTGAGTAATGTAACTATGAAGTAAACCTAATAGTGAGTAGAGTAACTATGAAATAAAACTAATAGTGAGTAGAGTGGCTGTGAAATAAAACTAATTGTGAGTAGAGTAGCTATGAAATAAAACTAATAGTGTGTAGAGTAGCTATTAAATAAACCTAATAGTGAGTAGAGTAACTATGAAATAAACCTAATAGTGAGTAGAGTAACTATGAAATAAAACTAATCGTGTGTAGAGTAGCTATTAAATAAACCTAATAGTGAGTAAAGTAGCTATGAAATAAATCTAATAGTGAGTAGAGTAGCTATGAAATAAACCTAATAGTGAGTAGAGTAGCTATGAAATAAAACAAATAGTGAGTAGAGTAGCTATGAAATAAACCTAATAGTGAGTAGAGTAGCTATGAAATATAACTAATAGTGAGTAGATCAGCTTTGAAATAAAACTAATACTGTGTAGCGTAGCTATTAAATAAACCTAATAGTGAGTAGAGTAACTATAAATAAAACTAAAAGTGAGTAGAGTAGCTATGAAATAAACCTATTAGTGAGTAGAGTAAATATGAAATAAACCTTATAGTGAGTAGAGTAACTCTGAAGTAAACCTAATAGTGAGTAGAGTAACTATGAAATCAACCTAATAGTGAGTGGAGTAGCTTTGAAATAAACCTAATAGTGAGTAGAGTAACTATTAAATAAATCTAATAGTGAGTAGAGTAGCTATGAAATAAAACTAATAGTGTGTAGAGTACCTATGAAGTAAACCTAATAGAGAGTAGAGTAGCTATTAAATAAACATAATAGTGAGTAGAGTGACTTTAAATAAAACTAATAGTGAGTAGAGTAGTTATGAAATAAACCTCATAGTGAGTAGAGTAGCTATGAAAGAAAACTAATAGTGAGTAAAGTAACTATGAAATACACCTAATAGTGAGTAGAGTAGCTATGAAATAAAACTATTAGTGAGTAGAGTAGCTATGAAATAAAACTAATTGTGAGTAGAGTAGCTATGAAATAAACCTAATAGTGAGTAGAGTAACTATGAAATAAACCTAATAGTGAGTAGAGTAACTATGAAATAAAACTAATAGTGTGTAGAGTAGCCATTAAATAAACCTAATAGTGAGTAGAGTAGCTATTAAATAAACCTAATAGTGAGTAGAGTAACTATGAAATAAAACGAATAGTGAGTAGAGAAGCTGTGAAATACAACTAATAGTGTGTAGAGTAGCTATTAAATAAACCTAATAGTGAGTAGAGTAACAATGAAATAAACGTTTTATTGAGTAGAGTAACTATGAAATAAACCTTATAGTGAGTAGAGTAACTCTGAAGTAAACCTAATAGTGAGTAGAGTAACTATGAAATAAACATAATAGTGAGTAGAGTAGCTTTGAAATAAACCTAATAGTGAGTAGAGTAACTATGAAATAAACCTTATAGTGTGTAGAGTAACTATAAATAAAACTAATAGTGAGTAGAGTAGCTATGAAATAAACCTTATAGTGAATAGAGTAGCTATGAAATAAAACTAATAGTGAGTAGAGTAGCTTTGAAATAAACCTAATAGTGAGTAGAGTAGCTATGAAATAAAACTAATAGTGATTAGAGTAGCTATGAAAAAAAACTAATAGTGTGTAGAGTAGCTATGAAATAAACCTAATAGTGAGTAGAGTAACTACAAATAAAACTAATAGTGAGTAGAGTAACTATGAAATAAAACTAATAGTGAGTAGAGTAACTATGAAGTAAACCTAATAGTGAGTAGAGTAGCTATGAAATAAAACGAATAGTGAGTAGAGTAGCTATGAAATAAACCTAATAGTGAGTAGAGTAACTATGAAATAAACCTTATAGTGAGTAGAGTAGCTATGAAATAAACCTAATAGTGAGTAGAGTAACTATAAATAAAACTAAAACTTATAGTGAGTAGAGTAGCTATGAAATAAACATAATAGTGAGTAGAGTAACTATAAAAAAAACTAATAGTGAGTAGAGTAGCTATGAAATAAACCTAATAATGAGTAGAATAACTATGAAGTAAACCTAATAGTGAGTAGAGTAACTATGAAATAAAACTAATGTTGAGTAGATAATCTGTGAAATAAAACTAATAGTGTGTAGAGTAGCTATTAAATAAACCTAATAGTGAGTAGATAACTATGAAATAAACCTATTAGTGAGTAGAGTAACTATGAAATAAAACTTATAGTGAGTAGAGTAACTATAAATAAAACTAATAGTGAGTAGAGTAACTATGAAATAAATCTAACAGTGAGTAGAGTAACTATGAAATAAAACTAATAGTTTGTAGAGTAGCTATTAAATAAACCTAATAGTGAGTAAAGTACCTATGAAATAAACCTAATAGAGAGTAGAGTAGCTATGAAATAAAATGTATAGTGAGTAGAGTAGCTATGAAATAAAACGTATAGTGAGTAGAGTAGATATGAAATAAACCTAATAGTGAGTAGAGTAACTACAAATAAAACTAATAGTGAGTAGAGTAACTATGAAATAAAACTAATAGTGAGTAGAGTAACTATGAAGTAAACCTAATAGTGAGTAGAGTAGCTATGAAATAAAACGAATAGTGAGTAGAGTAGCTATGAAATAAACCTAATAGTGAGTAGAGTAACTATGAAATAAACCTAATAGTGAGTAGAGTAACTACAAATAAAACTAATAGTGAGTAGAGTAACTATGAAATAAAACTAATAGTGAGTAGAGTAACTATGAAGTAAACCTAATAGTGAGTAGAGTAGCTATGAAATAAAACGAATAGTGAGTAGAGTAGCTATGAAATAAACCTAATAGTGAGTAGAGTAACTATGAAATAAACCTTATAGTGAGTAGAGTAGCTATGAAATAAACCTAATAGTGAGTAGAGTAACTATAAATAAAACTAAAACTAATAGTGAGTAGAGTAGCTATGAAATAAACATAATAGTGAGTAGAGTAACTATAAAAAAAACTAATAGTGAGTAGAGTAGCTATGAAATAAACCTAATAATGAGTAGAATAACTATGAAGTAAACCTAATAGTGAGTAGAGTAACTATGAAATAAAACTAATGTTGAGTAGATAATCTGTGAAATAAAACTAATAGTGTGTAGAGTAGCTATTAAATAAACCTAATAGTGAGTAGATAACTATGAAATAAACCTATTAGTGAGTAGAGTAACTATGAAATAAAACTTATAGTGAGTAGAGTAACTATAAATAAAACTAATAGTGAGTAGAGTAACTATGAAATAAATCTAACAGTGAGTAGAGTAACTATGAAATAAAACTAATAGTTTGTAGAGTAGCTATTAAATAAACCTAATAGTGAGTAAAGTACCTATGAAATAAACCTAATAGAGAGTAGAGTAGCTATGAAATAAAATGTATAGTGAGTAGAGTAGCTATGAAATAAAACGTATAGTGAGTAGAGTAGATATGAAATAAACCTAATAGTGAGTAGAGTAACTATAAATAAAAATAATAGTGAGTAGAGTAGCTATGAAATAAACCTAATAGTGAGTAGAGTAGCTATGAAATAAACATAATAGAGGGTAGAGTAGCTATTAAATAAACCTAATAGTGAGTAGATTAACTATGAAGTAAACCTAATAGTGAGTAGAGTAGCTATGAAATAAACCTAATAGTGAGTAGAGTAACTATGAAATAAAACTAATAGTGAGTAGAGTAGCTATGAAATAAACCTAATAGTGAGTAGAGTAGCTTTGAAATAAAACTTATAGTGAGTAGAGTAGCTATGCAATAAATCTGATAGTGAGTAGAGTAACTATGAAATAAAACTAATAGTGTTTAGAGTAGCTATTAAATAAACCTAATAGTGAGTAGAGTAGCTATTAAATAAACCTAATAGTGAGTAGAGTAACTATACATACAACGAATAGTGAGTAGATGTGACGATCCCGGCGGTCTGAGTCGGGTCCTGTCTGGTGACTAGTGTTCCTGCTCGTAATCTCCAGTTTCCCGAGGGTTCGGGAACGCTCCGGGGAGCGCTCTGGTTTTCCGCACCTGCATCCCATCAGCAATCTGCACACCTGGTCCTGATCATCACCCTTCTTAGGCTCTGGCCCAACATCCAGTTCCTGCCGGATCGTTAGCCATGAACAGTAGGTGTTCTGTGTATCAGTTTAGAGTGTTCTAGCGTGAGTTTTGTTATTTTGTACTTTGTTGAGTTTTGTGTTCTTACCTCCGTTTTTGTTCCACCTGCAGTCACACGTCCGGAACCTTCACCCCACCTCTGCCTGATGGTCGGCGGCTGCCGAGCCATCACTGGACCCAGTACTGCACCCCCAACTACTCAACCACGCCCGCCCGCTCTGTCCCTGGATTATACTGCACCTTTTTGTCGTATCTAATAAACCCTCACCTTCGTTCAACTCTCCTTGTCCTGGTCTGCTTTTGGGTTCTGGCTGAGGGAACTGTGACAGAACGATCCGGCCAAATATGAACCCAGCGGACCTGGACTCTGTTCGCCATGCCATTACCCAGCAGGAGAAGATGTTGGGCCATCATAGCATGGTACTACAGGAGATCGCGTTGTCAGTTCGGAACCTTTCTACCGGCCTGACGGAGGTCCAGAACCAACGCCAGTGTCCGGTGGAGGACTCACTACCGGTTTCACCCATCTCGCCTGCCGCTTCTGAAGTTGTGTCCCTCCGTGAGCCCAAGGTTCCGACGCCGGATAAATATGAGGGGGAGCTGGGAAGATGCCGTTCCTTCCTTATGCAGTGTGGATTAGTGTTCGATCTACAGCCCTACTCTTATGCCACTGACAAGGCTAGGATAGCCTTTTTGATTGAGTTGCTGCGTGGTCGAGCGCTGGAGTGGGCTTCAGCCGTTTGGGAACGACAGGATCCCTGCATGGCTTCATACCAGGGGTTCACGGCCGAGATGAGGAAGCTCTTCGACCATTCCGTCCGAGGGAGGGACGCAGCTAGGCGTCTGTTTTCTCTTCACCAAGGAACTCGCAGCGTGGCCGACTTCGTGATCGAGTTCAAGACGTTGGCTGTGGAGAGTGGGTGGAACGAGGAGTCTTTGCAAGCGGCCTTTTACCAGGGCCTGTCGGAGCAGCTCAAGGATGAGTTGATCTCCTATCCGAGCCTAGTGACCTGGACAGCTTGGTAGCCTTGTCTATTCGGGTGGATAATCGAGTCCGAGAGCGAAGGAGGGAGAAGCAATGGGGTCCGTCCAATCGATCAGCTTCTCAGTTCCCAGTCGGGTCGGGTGGTGGACCAGAACACGTCGATCATTCTCCACCACTAAGGATTAGTGGAGAGGACCTCTCTCCCGATTCTGAACCCATGCAAGTGGGGCGGCACGGGTTAACCAAGGAGGAGCGTCAACATAGACGTAAGACCAACTGCTGCCTCTACTGTGGTCGCTCGGGACATTACATCTCCACTTGTTCCCGGCGGTCGTCAAACTGCCCGGCTCGCTAAAGTTGGGAGGACTTTTAGCGAGCCAGTTTCAACCTCTCAGTACCTCTGTCAGACCCCGCTTCCCGGCTACCCTTGTGAACAGGAATCAGAGCTTAGCGCTTAACGCTTTTATCGATTCAGGTGCCGATGGAAGCTTTCTTGATGCCGAGTTGGTGGAACAGCTGGGGCTTTCCAAGGAGCAATTGCCGGAAGCCATTGAAGCGACCACTCTGAACGGCAGTAGTCTGGCACGTATCACGATGAGGACTGAACCGGTTAAGATGCGGTTGTCGGGGAATCATTCGGAGATGATTTCATTTTTCATTCTGCCGTCTTCCCATGTTCCTCTGGTCCTTGGATACCCCTGGCTGAAGGAACACAATCCCACGTTCGATTGGGTGACGGGCAAGGTAACGAGTTGGAGCCTTGATTGTCATGCTAACTGTCTCAAGACTGCCTGCCCTCATTCGGTTCCCAGTCAGGTGATTGAGGCTAAACCCCCAGATTTGTCCCTGGTTCCCGAGACATATCACGATTTGGGGGAAGTTTTCAGTAAGCAGAAGGCTCTGTCACTTCCTCCCCACCGACCATATGATTGTGCCATCAACCTGGTTCCTGGAGCTGTCTACCCCAAGGGAAGGTTATACAGTATCTCCCGACCTGAACGTGAGGCGTTGGAGACCTACATCAAGGAGTCCCTAGCTGCTGGTCTCGTTCGTCCCTCGTCATCACCCCTGGGGGGCAGGATTCTTCTTTGTGGGAAAGAAGGATGGCTCTCTTCGACCGTGTATTGATTATCGGGGGTTGAATGACATCACGGTCAAGAACAAGTATCCCCTGCCCTTGATGAGTTCTGCCTTCGACTCCTTACAGGGTGCTACGGTGTTCACCAAGCTAGACCTACGCAATGCGTATCACCTGGTCCGGATCAGAGAGGGGGACGAGTGGTTGACGGGTTTCAATACACCGATGGGTCACTTCGAGTATCAGGTGATGCCGTTTGGACTGACCAATGCTCCAGCGGTATTCCAGAGTATGGTGAACGACGTCCTGAGAGATATGATCGGTCTCTTCGTGTTTGTTTACCTGGATGACATTCTGATCTTCTCGAAGGAACCTTCCGACCACGTCCAGCATGTCCGGCAGGTTCTGCAGCGATTGTTGGAGAATCGTCTGTTCGTGAAGGCCGAGAAGTGCGAGTTTCACGCCCACACTACATCCTTTCTCGGGTACATCATCTCCAGGGGTGAGATTAGGATGGATCAGGAGAAGGTTAGAGCGGTTCTGGAATGGGTCCAGCCCGGTACGAGATTGCAACTCCAGAGATTTTTGGGGTTTGCGAATTTCTACCGCAGATTCATCCGGGATTACAGCCGTGTGGCCGCTCCATTAACTGCCTTGACTTCCAGTATCAGGACCTTCAAGTGGAATCCGGAGGCGGATCGAGCGTTTCTGGATTTGAAGAGGCGATTCACCAACGCACCGATTCTCTCTCAACCGGACACGGCCCGTCAGTTCGTCGTTGAAGTGGACGCGTCTGATGTGGGAGTTGGCGCCATCCTGTCGCAGCGATGCTCCACGGACAGTAAACTCCATCCCTGCGCCTACTACTCTCGTCGCCTTTCGCCTGCAGAGAGGAATTACGATGTGGGTAACCGGGAGCTTCTCGCGGTGAAACTTGCCTTGGAGGAGTGGCGCCACTGGTTGGAGGGGGCGGAGCAACCGTTTATTGTCTGGACTGACCACAAGAATCTTGCTTACGTGCAATCGGCTAAACGTCTCAACTCCCGTCAGGCCAGGTGGGCGTTGTTTTTCGGACGATTCAAGTTTGCCCTGACGTTCCGACCTGGATCTAAGAACGGCAAGGCGGGACGCCTTGTCCCGGATGTTCTCCAAGACGGAGGAGAGTGGGTCCAAGACCGAGACTATTCTCCCCCGGAACTGCGTCGTGGGAGCAGTGATGTGGAAGATTGAGGAGGAGGTGCTGGCGGCCCTCGGACTCAGCCCGGTCCCGGTAACGGTCCACCCGGTCGGTTGTTTGTGCCTGAGTCGGTTCGTCCTGCTGTCCTCAAATGGTCCCACGCCAGCAAGATGGCTTGTCACCCGGGCGTGGCTCGGACTATGGCGTTTCTTCGCAGACGTTTTTGGTGGCCTGCCATGGCCGAGATACTCGGGGTTTTGTTGCTGCCTGTCCAGTGTGTGCGCAGAATAAGAGTACCAATCGGCCCAGCTCTGGACTACTTCACCCCCTTCCTATTCCCCGGCGTCCATGGTCGCATCTGGCCCTGGACTTCGTCACGGGGTTGCCCGGCTTCTGAGGGGAACACGGTCGTTCTGACTATCGTGGACAGATTCAGCAAGTTCGCCCACTTTGTGCCTATTGCCAAGCTTCCCTCTGCCTCGGAGACGTCCGAGATCCTGGTTAGGAGGTTTTCAGGGTCCACGGTTTGCCCAGTGATATCGTTTCCGACCGTGGCCCTCAGTTTACCTCTGCTGTCTGGAAGTCCTTCTGTTTGGCCATTGGAGCTACAGTCAGTCTCACATCTGGTTTTCACCCCCAATCCAATGGTCAGGCGGAGAGAGCCAACCAGAAGATGGAATCCACGCTACGCTGTCTGGTCTCTTCCAACCCCACCTCCTGGGCCTCTCAGTTGCCTTGGGTTGAGTATGCCCACAATACTCTTCCTACATCTGCCACTGGGATGTCTCCCTTCCAGTGCCTGTATGGCTACCAACCTCCCCTGTTTCCTTCTCAGGAGAAGGAGCTCTCAGTGCCTTCTGTTCAGGCCCATATTCGGCGTTGCCACCGGACCTGGCATCGGGCCAGAAAGGCACTCCTTAGAGTTTCGGACCGGTATCAGCTCCAGGCGAATCGTCGCCGGATTCCCGCTCCCACCTATACCATCGGAGATAGGGTTTGGTTGGCCACACGGGATCTTCCGTTACGGACTGAGTCTAGGAAGTTGTTACCGAAGTTCATTGGTCCGTTTGTGGTGGAGAAGGTGATCAATCCAGTGGCGGTTCGACTCAAACTACCGAGGACGCTCAGAGTCCATCCCACCTTTCATGTCTCCTGCCTCAAGCCTGTCTTCCTCAGTCCTCTGTTGCCTCCTCCGCCTCCTCCTCCTCCTCCTCGGATGATCGGAGGTGGTCCTGCCTACACGGTGCGTCGCATCATGGATTCCAGACGGCGGGGCCGGGGTTTCCAGTATCTCGTGGACTGGGAGGGGTATGGCCCTGAAGAGAGGAGTTGGATTCCGCGGCGACAGGTCCTAGATGCAGACCTCATCAGTGACTTCTACCGCCTCCATCCTGGCGCTCCGGGAGTCCGCCCGGTGGCGTTCGTCGGAGGGGGGTACTGTGACGATCCCGGCGGTCTGAGTCGGGTCCTGTCTGGTGACTAGTGTTCCTGCTCGTAATCTCCAGTTTCCCGAGGGTTCGGGAACGCTCCGGGGAGCGCTCTGGTTTTCCGCACCTGCATCCCATCAGCAATCTGCACACCTGGTCCTGATCATCACCCTTCTTAGGCTCTGGCCCAACATCCAGTTCCTGCCGGATCGTTAGCCATGAACAGTAGGTGTTCTGTGTATCAGTTTAGAGTGTTCTAGCGTGAGTTTTGTTATTTTGTACTTTGTTGAGTTTTGTGTTCTTACCTCCGTTTTTGTTCCACCTGCAGTCACACGTCCGGAACCTTCACCCCACCTCTGCCTGATGGTCGGCGGCTGCCGAGCCATCACTGGACCCAGTACTGCACCCCCAACTACTCAACCACGCCGCCCGCTCTGTCCCTGGATTATACTGCACCTTTTTGTCGTATCTAATAAACCCTCACCTTCGTTCAACTCTCCTTGTCCTGGTCTGCTTTTGGGTTCTGGCTGAGGGAACTGTGACAGTAGAGTAACTATGAAATAAAACTAATAGTGTGTAGAGTAGCTATTAAATAAACCTAATAGTGAGTAGAGTACCTATGAAATAAACCTAATAGAGAGTAGAGTAGCTATTAAATAAACCTAATAGTGAGTAGAGTAACTATGAAGTAAACCTAATAGTGAGTAGAGTAGCTATGAAATAAACCTAATAGTGAGTAGAGTAACTATGAAATAAAACTAATAGTGAGTAGAGTAGCTATGAAATAAAACTAATAGTGAGTAGAGTAGCTATTAAATAAACCTTATAGTGAGTAGAGTAGCTATGAAGTAAACCTTATAGTGAGTAGAGTAGCTATGAAATAAAACAAATAGTGAGAAGAGTAACTATGAAATACACCTAATAGTGTTTAGAGTAGCTATGAAATAAACTTTGTAGTGAGTAGAGTAGCTATGAAATAAACCTTATAGTGAGTAGAGTAGCTATGAAATAAACCTAATAGTGAGTGGAGTAGCTATGAAATAAAACTAATAGTGAGTAGAGTAGCTATGAAATAAAACTAATATTGAGTAGAGTAGCTATGAAATAAACCTAATAGTGAGTAGAGTAGCTATGAAATAAACCTTATAGTGAGTAGAGTTGCTATGAAATAAAACTAGTAGTGAGTAGAGTAGCTATGAAATAAATCTAAAAGTGAGTAGAGTAGCTATGAAATAAAACTAATAGTGTGTAGTGTATCTATGAAATAAACCTAATAGTGAGTAGAGTAACTATAAATACAACTAATAGTGAGTAGAGTAACTATGAAATAAACCTAACAGTGAGTAGAGTAACTATGAAATAAAACTAATAGTGTGTAGAGTAGCTATTAAATACACCTAATAGTGAGTAGAGTACATATGAAATAAACCATAATAGAGAGTAGACTAGCTATGAAGTAAACCTTATAGTGAGTAGAGTAGCTATGAAATAAAACGAATAGTGAGTAGAGTAACTATGAAATACACCTAATAGTGTTTAGAGTAGCTATGAAATAAACTTTGTAGTGAGTAGAGTAGCTATGAAATAAACCTTATAGTGAGTAGAGTAGCTATGAAATAAACCTAATAGAGAGTGGAGTAGCTATGAAATAAAACTAATATTGAGTAGAGTAGCTATGAAATAAACCTTATAGTGAGTAGAGTAGCTATGAAATAAACCTTATAGTGAGTAGAGTTGCTATGAAATAAAACTAGTAGTGAGTAGAGTAGCTATGAAATAAATCTAATAGTGAGTAGAGTAGCTATGAAATAAAACTAATAGTGTGTAGTGTATCTATGAAATAAACCTATTACATTTACATTTTGTGACGTCACGAGAGGCTACACAGCTTTCAGCGGGATTGCTCAAGTAGTGCAAGGAGACAAGGTTCAAACAAAACAAGGATTTTATTATAGGTCTTGGGAAATTAACGAAAATATAACCACATTCTGTTCTCTTGTGGCTCTTTAAGGGTTAACAGTTCAGGGATGTCTCTTCCACATCCAAAGTCATAATTCTCACTCGCTCAGATAACTTTTCCCCAGCCTTACTGTAGTCCACGTTGCAGCTAGTGGCCAACCCAGCAAAAAGTCCTTCCAAATGTCTCTCCCGTATTTCCACAGGTGCATATATCCAAAGGTAAGTATCTCCAAATCCTTATATTCCTCATGGAAGTGGACGTGCAGCACTCTTGTTCTCCAGAGAGCCCAGGTTGGAGACTGTGTCTCTTCCCTTCCCAAACCTTCAGCTCATCAGCTCCTCATTTGTTTCAGCTGCGTGGGAAGATTGGCCATAGAGGGGTGGAGTTCCCGACCATACCAGCAGATGGAGCCATAGCTGTCTGGGTCTGCAGCCACCTCAGGGGGATGTAACGTCCCTCCAGGACACAGCCTCTCGTGACATCACACATCCCCCTCCTCGGGACCGACGTCCTCGTCGGGGTAAAGGCAGCGAAGAAGGCATCACGCCGGGAGAGGGCGTCCGCATTGCCGTGGTGCTTGCCAGCCTGCTCTCTCTTCAACTCCTCCACCTCTAGGACCAGGGACTCAGCCTCCTGTTGTCTCTCCTTGAGTTTCTTACTGAACGCATCAGCCTTGGTTTTAGCAGAGTTTAGCTTCTGTTGAGCAGCTTTCAGTTCCTTCTCTCTCTCTGCCTCCGCATTCTTCATCTTGTTCTCCAACACCTTGTACTTCTCCTCTGCCTTCTTCTGGACCTCCTTACTACTGCGCAGGGTCTCCTCACACTCCTCGATGGTCCTGCGCAGCCTCTCCAGCTCCTCCTGTTGCTTAGGGAAGGAGCTCTGTTGGAGTTTAGCCTGGAGGATATCTAACTCTTCTGTCTTCATGTCTAACTGTTGCTTTAACAAACGATACCTCTCAGCGGTCCCCTTCAGACCAGACAGTTCTTTGTCCAGATTCTGTAGCTCCGTCTCTGTGTCGGTCTGGGCACCTGCCATCCCTATCAGAGCCCGGGCGGGAGTGAGTAACTCGGAGGATTGCACCGGAGCCTTCCCAGGATGAGTCTTGCCTCTCCGTTTCCGAGGTACTCGGGTTATCCTCTCCTGAGACTCTCTCCAGAGTGGGTAAAAGGCTGGGCAGTCTCGTCCAATTAGGACAGGGACGGGGAGGGAATCAACCACCCCCACCGTCGTGTGTATGGTTCCCCGTGTGCTGGTCATTGTAAGTTCAGTAATGGGGTATTCTCTGGTGTCCCCATGGACACAGGAAACTGGGAGGACTTTCCCCGGGGTCAGACACGTTGGGCCGACCAAATCCTTACGCACCAGGGTGGCCCGGCTACCAGAATCCAGTAAGGCCTCCACATCATGGTGATTCACAGTTACCGGGCAGGTGGGGGGTCGATCTGGGCCGCCATCTACGACTCCCAAGAGCGAGGCAAAGCGGTGTGTGGGTGCTGAGCTGGAGGACTCCGCAGTGGGCATAGGTTCATCGGCTGGTTTCCCACACTGCCAGGAGATATGTCCCATCTCCCCACACCGGTAACACTGTCGAGTTTCCCCCTCCTGGTGTACTCTTCTTGGACCCGTCTGGTTTCTGGCTCCCCCTGGAGCCGGGATAAGTCCTGACGTGGCTGGGTTCGAGACCTTGGGGGTCCTTTGGACGGGTTCTTCCCATTTGTGGTGGGGCCGCACTCCTGGGGTCTTTTCGGGAAGCATTCAGCATCTCCGCTGTGGCCTGGTACTTTTCCACAGCTTCCACGGTCAGATCAGCCGTGGTCAAGGCCTGTTGACTGATGAACCGTTTTGCCTCATAAGGCAGGGCGCGTAGGTAACGATCCACCACAACGGCCTCCACCACCGCCGCTGCTGTATTCCTCTGCGGATCCAGCCATTTCCTTGCGATTCGGACAAGTTCATGCATCTGCGCCCGAGGAGGTTGGTCTGGTTGGAAGGTCCAGCTGTGAAAGCGCTGGGCCATACCAAACTTTGTGAGTCCATATCTGCTGAGGATCTCAGACTTCAGGGCATCATAGTCAGTAACCTGGTCAGGGCCCAGGTCCCGGACAGCATTCAGCGATTCCCCGGTTAGAAAGGGGGCTAACAGACCAACCCACTGTTGCTTGGGCCAGGCTTCCCTAGTGGCCGTGGCCTCAAATGCATGCAGGTATGCCTCAATGTCATCGGTAGCTCCCATCTTAGATATAAAGTCACTTGCCTTTATTGGGCGGGTATTTTGGACCACCCTCTGTCTCTGCAACTGCAATTCCTCTGCCTTCAGAAGGTTGGCTTTCTTTTGCTCCTCCAAGAGAGCCACGTTTGCTTGCATCTGGGCGTGCTGGCCAGCAACAAGGGCTTTCAATATGTCCTCCATTTCAGTCGGCGGGGAGCCTACGGCCAACTTGGAAAACTGGGTAATCAAACCTTCGGTATCCTCCTCTGACATGCACTATTAACGCTTGAGCGTGCCCGTATTCTCCACCATCTGTGACGTCACGAGAGGCTACACAGCTTTCAGCGGGATTGCTCAAGTAGTGCAAGGAGACAAGGTTCAAACAAAACAAGGATTTTATTATAGGTCTTGGGAAATTAACGAAAATATAACCACATTCTGTTCTCTTGTGGCTCTTTAAGGGTTAACAGTTCAGGGATGTCTCTTCCACATCCAAAGTCATAATTCTCACTCGCTCAGATAACTTTTCCCCAGCCTTACTGTAGTCCACGTTGCAGCTAGTGGCCAACCCAGCAAAAAGTCCTTCCAAATGTCTCTCCCGTATTTCCACAGGTGCATATATCCAAAGGTAAGTATCTCCAAATCCTTATATTCCTCATGGAAGTGGACGTGCAGCACTCTTGTTCTCCAGAGAGCCCAGGTTGGAGACTGTGTCTCTTCCCTTCCCAAACCTTCAGCTCATCAGCTCCTCATTTGTTTCAGCTGCGTGGGAAGATTGGCCATAGAGGGGTGGAGTTCCCGACCATACCAGCAGATGGAGCCATAGCTGTCTGGGTCTGCAGCCACCTCAGGGGGATGTAACGTCCCTCCAGGACACAGCCTCTCGTGACATCACAATTTACATTTTAGTCATTTAGCAGACGCTCTTATCCAGAGCGACTTACATGAGCAATTAGGGTTAAGTGCCTTGCTCAAGGGCACATCGACAGATTTTTCACCTAGTCGGCTCGGGGATTAGAACCAGCGACCTTTCGGTTACTGGCACAACTCTCTTAACCACTAAGCTACCTGCCACCCATCTATTAGTGAGTAGCTATGAAATAAACCTAGTAGTGAGTAGAGTAGCTATGAAATAAACCTAAGGATGAGTAGAGTCGCTATGAAATAAAACTAATAGTGAGTTGTTTTTTTTGATCAGGTCACTCCTGCTCTACAATGCCTCAGATTGTGATTGGAACAAAATCCAATCACAAAATCTACAAGTCGGGGACTGAGGGAACATGGAGGGATGAAGGGAGTGAGGGAGGGAATGAAGGAAGGAAGGAAGGAAGGAAGGAAGGAAGGAAGGAAGGAAGGAAGGAAGGAAGGAAGGAAGGAAGGAAGGAAGGAAGGAAGGAAGGAAGGAAGGAAGGAAGGAAGGAAGGAAGGAAGGAAGGAAGGAAGGAAGGAGGGAGGGAGGGGGACCAGGGATGATGCCCCATATGAAATAGAGTAAAGCCTGTTACAATGCCATTAAGAGGCGAGTCAGCACAGCTGCCAGCCATGTTTTGTTTAGGATTTGTTTTTTTCTCTAGTTCTTCTCTTCTCTCTCTCAGTTTTTTCCCCTCATGATACTATTCTCTCCCTGAAACGTATAAATAACACTCCCACTTGGACCGTATTCACCACCCAAAGGCATTTATCTGTCTTCACACACATTTGCATCAGAATTACCTCTGGAGGAACTGATGTTAAACTCTCAAACCACTGATTCCTCGGATCACTTAAAACCAGAGCTTATCTGGGTTATTATAATTTTTTTGAAGGATTTATAAAATCATAATTTCTGAGAACGTTGAACCGATGCATGGCGGTGCAGACCATTCCCAGAGTGCTATTTTCCAATACACACACCCTTGTTTACCTGTTTGGTGGCTTGGCATTGTGGAATGTGTCAGATATCTGCCTGCAAATCCGCTTTGGCTCCAGTGCACACAGGATACTGAGATATTTCCATAAGCTAAAAAGTTTTTTTTCTTATAAAGTTGATCAATATTCCCAATTTAAAGTCTTCTTTTCACCTAATTTAACACCCCGATTTACTTAACAAAAGGCACATCTCAATAGGGGTCCAGATAAGTCATGACATAGCAGAAGTTGGGGGGGGGGCTTCCTTCTTTTGTTCTCTATTGCTCCTCTATTGTTCCTCAAGCAAAGGGGGGAGGCCAATGACATCACGACTTCCCATCAGACCAACTCCTTGAATGCCCTACTCCTTGAAGTTTGCAGTTGTGTGTAAAAAAACAACAACAATTTTGCTCAAAACCCTTTAGTTTGTGAACTGTGTTTATACTTGGGATATCGCTTTTCAACAATAAACTCTTTTTTTTTTTGACAATTTAAAGACGAAACACAAAACTGCTGTCTACTTCGGAGGTCTTTCATGATTTCAGATTGTAATGAATTTCTTTCTAGAGACAAATGTATAAATGTAAAAAATTAGGGGCACCAGTCCGTTGTTGGACAAAATGGTATTCTAAGAAGACAAGACTTATCTTAACCCTTGTGAGTTATTTTAACACTTACAAATTATCTTACCACTTACAAAAATATCTTACCACTTACGAGTTATCTAATCGTAACACTATAAGACAAAAGTATAACCATATAGTAACAATTGATATTTAGAAGGTAGTGAGTTTGTTCCTCACAGGGGGCACCAATTATGTAGGGAAGATCTGTAAATGTATTACTATCAAATTATGACTTATAATAATAAACAGAATAATTCCACTTACATAGGAATAGATAGCACTAGGGACACATTAACATAAGAAGGCAGGTTTAATCCATGCAGTGAGGGAGGAGAGCTATCTGCCAGATACAGGTTTACTGTCATCACATTTTAAAACTTAAAACACTTGGAAAAGATAAGCATGATGCCACCGTATTTATGGTTTAACTTCGGATTCAAGGTGCCTGGATGTACTTTGCATGTAGAGAGCAAGGTGCAAGTACAGCAACAAACCTTTCTTGATTTTCTTGGTAGAGATATTATACAGGTAACTGACAAAATAAAGGAAACACTAGCATAAAGTGTCTTAATAGGGCATTGGGCCACAAGCCGCCAGAGATGCCAGAACAACTTAAATGTGCCTTGGCATAGATTCTACGAATTTCTGGAACTCTATTGGAGGGATGCGACACCATTCTTCTACATGAAATTCCATCATTTGGTGTTTTGTTGATGGTGGTTGAAAACGCTGTCTCAGGCCCACTCCAGAGTCTCCCATAAGTGTTAATTTGGGTTGAGATCTGGTGATTGAGACACACAAACACACACAAATACCCACCCACCCACCCACCCACCCACACACATACACACACAAACCCTTTAAACACCCTACGCTCCTTTGAGACCCCTCTTTCAAAGTCACTGAGATCTCTTCTTCTAGCCAAGGTAGGCAAAATAATGGGCAACTGGGCATTTTTATACATGACGCTAAGTATGATGGGATGTTGTAATTGCTTAATTAACTCAGGAATCACACCTGTGTGGAAACACCTGCTTTCAATATAATTTGTATCCCTCATTTACTTAAGTGTTTCCTTTATTTTGGCAGTTATCTGTAGGTATAGCATGTGTTCAGTAGGTGGATGGATAGTGTTTCCAGAGCATTGTGAAAATGGATTGATGAATATTCTCATTGTAAAAGATGGTCTATTGTAAGCCGTTCAAGTCCACAATTTGAACTTGAATTCAATTGATCAAAAACTCAAAGAAAAAACTCTCCACACGTTTGCTGAATGGCGTCTTTTCATGAAGCACACAGTCCTTAATGGCCATCATATTACATGGGTTTTTTCTCTCCCCCTTTTGTTCGACTTCTAGTGTCAATTTCACTTTACCATGGATTGCCCATTTGTCTTTTGAGTGTAGGCAATATAAAAGCACTGGCTTTTATGCAAAACACACTCAAACAAAGCAGTTTCCTCTAAATTTGACATTTTTATGGTTATAATTTTAGCACTCTGAAGGCTCAGGAGAGTTGCCCTGGAGGGACCCAGCCTCTTATCTGTTGTGCTCCCATGTAACGGCCGGATGACAAGTTTCTTTAATATGCATGGAGAGGAGAGCAGCAATTTGATGGGGACCTCTGTCCTCAGAGTTTGACATGGTAGATGCAGTACCACAGGAATTATCCAGCTGGCAATTTGGACCCAAATGAAAATATCAGTTCTCTGGCAACCTTTGTCTGTTGTTATTCTAGCTTCCATGACTACGTGGTAAACGGGACTGAAAGAAACATACAACCTGCTGCACCAAAACAATTATGAAATATTGTCTGTGTTTGTCTTGGGTGACAATATACTGTAATTCTTATTAAAACAGGAATATGCAGGTTGTGGGGGACCCTATGCCACCCCACTTCCTTTGTAGTGTTTTCACTTTGAATGAAAACAAGGGGGTTGTAACCTGAGCCGCCTTGGGCTGGCTTTCTGGGCAAGGTGTGTCTTTGCACTAATTCCACCTACTCGAATGACCCTGCTGCCCCGGAGCTGGAGAGTAACGTTACAGCTGCCAGAAATAAACAGAGCAGACGAAGCCAACAAGCATTATTCTTGGTTCTTGGATCTGCATCAACTCGAACCCAAAAGAGAAAAAGAAGCTAGAAAATGACTGCTCATGACCAATCCAGAAACCTGATAAACATTGGAATACATTTTCAAAGAGTGACACCAAAATACCCACCATTCTCATGGACTGGTAGCTTTAGGTACGTGTTGTATTGTGTTTTTAGCCTGCTAGCTACATTAGCTGTCAACCTCAGTGTGCTCAATGTTCAAGATAGCTAACATCTTCTGTATTCGGACTGTTTTGTACTCAAGGGAATCTAACGATAGCATCATGTAGCTACACCGCATAAACCCCACAAAATGCCCAATGCCTTTATTTCAACTAGCTAACATTAGCTAGTTAAAGCTATATATGCAGATTGTTGACGGTAATATATCACATAAACATGTATTTCACAGGGTGATACTGGTGGAGACAGTCTGATTTCGAAGGAACCTGAGGCTGTACAAGTTGTTTTTGTGCAAACCCCAACACTGAAAAGAGCTTAGAAAGGCTGTATGCATTTTCTGTTATGCTTTGTGATTCAAAAATTATTTTCTTGGTCATCGACCAAAATAGTTACCTATGTTTGCCAGTTCAGCACCTTGCCTGCCTATATACAGCATTGATTCCTACCTAGTGTTAACTACCCACCAGAATGACTGAATGAATATCCAGCGTGGTCAGTCAAGTAAACAGTGTCTCATCTGCATGACATATTGGTGGACTATGGGCCATCAAGTCATAGGATGGTACATTAGCATGACACATGTTACACTGGTTACAGCACAACACCACATCCTATGTATTTAAAGGACACTGTTGTGACACTGACTTATTTGGTAGTAATGTCCCCCCCCTCTCTCTCAGATAAGAACACCAGTGCGCCTAGAAAGAAATCATCCAGGTGATAATTGTTGCAATGATTCACTGTACCGCAGCCCCTGAGTGCCATGGAGAACACACTGAGCGCAGATTCATGACTGTCATGCTTGCACCATTACTAGAAAGAAAACGTCTTGTTAACTCAAATATTTTTCATTGTGCTCATACATTTCTTTGTGTGCTCCTAAATTTGTCAATTTAGGCGCACATGTGCTCCTTGTAAAAAAGGTCAGCTTAACGTCTTGTCTCGCTCAGGTGAGACCACGGCCAATATGTCACCTACCTTCTCTCTCTTAGGTGAGATCATGGCCAGCATAAGGGGGTGGAAGGTAGCCTCGAGGTTAGAGCGTTGGGTCAGTAACCAAAAGGTCGCTGGTTCGAATGCCAGAGCTGTGCCTTTGAGCAAGGCACTTAACACTAATTGCTTTAGGGGTGCTTTACAATGGTGACCCTGGCTGTAACCCTGCGGGTGTCTCAGGAGGAGTTGGGTTATGCAAGACATACATTTCCATTACACACTTCTGTGTAACTGAACAAATAAAAGTACCCCCAAAATTAGTATATCTCTCAGGTGAGACCATGGCCAGTATGTTATCAATTCATTGATGGTTAAATTAATAAACGGTCCGTACGTTCTCACTATAATTTACTCATATTGCATCAATATTATGTTACCAAATCAACGTACACTATATATACAAAACTATGTGGACGCCCCTTCAAATTAGTGGATTCGGCTATTTCAGCCACACTCGTTTGCTGACAGGTGTATAAAATCGAACACATAGCCATGCAATCGCCATAGACAAACAATGGCAATAGAATGGCCTTACTGAAGAGCTCAGTGACTTTCAAAGTGGCACCGTCATAGGATGCCACCTTTCCAACAAGTCAGTTCGTCGAATTTCTGCCCTGCTAGAGCTGCCACGGTCAACTGTAAGAGCTGTTACTGTGAAGTGGAAACGTCTAGGAGCAATAACGGCTCAGCCGCGATGTGGTAGGCACATAAGCTCACAAAACGGGACCGCTGTGTGCTGAACCACGTAGCGCTTAAAAATCGTCTGTCCTCGGTTGCAAGACTCACTACCGAGTTCCAAACTGCCTGTGGAAGCAACGTCAGCACAATAACTGTTTGTCGGGAGCTTCATGAAATGGGTTTCCATGGCCGAGCAGTCGCACACAAGCCTAAGATCGCCATGCACAATGCCAAGCGTTGGCTGGAGTGGTGTAAAACTTGCCGCCATTGGACTCTGGAGCAGTGGAAACACGTTCTCTGGAGTGATGAATCACGCTTCACAATCTGGCAGTCCGGCGGACAAATCTGGATTTGGCGGATGCCAGGAGAACGCTACCTGCCCGAATGCATAGTGCCAACTGTAAAATTAGGTGGAGGGGGAATAATGGTCTGGGGCTGTTTTTCATGGTTTGAGGTAGGCCCCTTAGTTCCAGTGAAGGGAAATCTTAACGCTACAGCATACAATGACATTCTAGACAATTCTGTGCTTCCAACTTTGTGGAAACAGTTTGGGAAATGCCCTTTCCTGTTTCAGCATGACAATGCCCCAGTCCACAAAGTGAGGTCCATACAGAAATGGTTTGTTGAGATCGGTGTGGAAGAACTTGACTGGCCTGCGCAGAGCCCTGACCTCAGCCCCATCGAACACCTTTAGGATGAATTGGAACGCCAACCTCGAGCCAGGCCTAATCGCCCAACATCAGTGTGAAACCTCACTAATGCTCTTGTGGCTGAATGGAAGCAATGTTCCAACATCTAGTAGAAAGCCTTCCCAGAAGTGTGGAGGCTGTTATAGCAGCAAAGTGGGGACCAACTCCATAGTAATGCCCATGATTTTGAAATGAGATGTTTGACGAGCAGGTGTCCACATACTTTTGGTCATGTAGTGTTTATTTAGCGTATGCACAGGATACAGTGGGGTGTATATGGGAATATGACATTGCATTGCACAATGTACTATTGTAGTAACAATTTGTTTTATGTTTTCCCACACAGTGCCAACAATCCCCAAAGACTCAGACCCATCACACCTGCCCCACTACCAGCCAAGCAAGAGTTTCTCCAGGGACATCAGTTTAAAGGGCTTGATAGGAAACTTTTGTTCATATGGAATGGCAGGAATTACGCTCGTTGCAAGTACAGTGCATTCGGAAAGTATTCAGACCCCTTGACTTTTTCCACATTTTGTTACATTTAGCCTTATTCTAAAATGGATTAAATAATTTGTTTTCCTCATCAATCTACACACAATACCCCACAATGACAAAGCGAAAACAGGTTTTTAGAAATTTTAGCAAATGTATAAAAATAAACAAAACAGAAATACCTTATTTACATAAGTATTCAGACCCTTTGCTATGAGACTCGAAATTGAGCTCAGGTATATCTGTTTCCATTGATCATCCTCGAGATGTTTCTACAACTTGAATGGAGTCCACCTATGGTAAATTCAATTGATTGGACATGATTTGGAAAGGCACACACCTGTCTATATAAGGTCCCACAGTTGACAGTGCATGTCAGAGTAAAAACCAAGCCATGAGGTCGAAGGAATTGTCCGTAGAGCTCCGAGACAGGATTGTGTCAAGGCACAGATCTGGGGAAGGGTACCAAAAATGTCTGCAGGATTGAAGGTCAGCAAAAACACAGTGGCCTCCATCATTCATAGGGCGGCAGGTAGCTTAGTGGTTAAGAGCGTTGTGCCAGTAACTGAAAGGTCACTGGTTCTAATCCCCGAGGCGACTAGGTGAAAAATCTGTCGATGTGCCCTTGAGCAAGGCACTTAACCCTAATTGCTCATCTAAGTCGCTCTGGATAAGAGCGTCAGCTAAATGACTAAAAAAATAAAAAATAAATTCTTAAATGTAAGAAATGTGGAACCACCAAGACTCTTCCTAGAGCTGGCCAAACTGAGCAATCGGGGGAGAAGGGCCTTGCTCAGGAAGGTGACCAAGAACCCGATGGTCACTCTGACAGAGCTCTAGAGTTCCTCTGTGGAGATGGGAGAACCTTCCAGAAGGACAACCATCTCTGCAGCACTCCACCAATCAGGCCTTTACGGTAGAGTGGCCAGACGGAAGCCACTCCTCAGTAAAAGGCACATGACAGCCTACTTGGAGTTTGCCAAAAGGCACATAAAGACTCTCAGACCATGAGAAACAAGATTCTCTGGTATGATGAAACCAAGATTGAACTCATGCCATCCCTATGGTGAAGCATGGTGGTGGCAGCATCATGCTGTGGGGATGTTTTTCAGCGGCAGGGACTTGGAGACTAGTCAGAATCGAGGGAAAGATGAACGGAGCAAAGCACAGAGAGATCCTTGATGAAAAGAGAGCGCTCAAGACCTCAGACTAGGGCGAAGGTTCACCTTCCAACAGGACAACGACCCTAATCACACAGCCAAGACAACGCAGGAGTGGCTTCGGGATAAGTCTCTGAATGTCCTTGAGTGGCCCAGTCAGAGCCCGGACTTGAACCCAATCGAACATCTCGGGAGAGACCTGAAAATAGCTGTGCAGCGACTCTCCCCATCTAACCTGACAGAGCTTGAGTGGATATGCAGAGAAGAATGGGAAAAACTCCCCAAATACAGGTGTGTCAAGCTTGTAGCGTCATACCCAAAAATACTCGAGGCTGTCATGCCTGCCAAAGGGGCTTCAACAAAGTACTGAGTTAAGGGTCTGAATACTTATGTACATTTTAAATTTAAATTTATAATTTTTTGTAAACTTGCAGAATTTTCTAAAAACCTGTTTTTGCTTTGTCATTATGGGGTATTGTGTGTAGATTGATGAGGAAAGGCTGTAATGTAACAAAATGTGGAAAAAGTCAAGGGGTCTGCATACTTTCCGAATGCACTGTATTGAATGCATATACAATTACACTTAGTTAGAAGTAATACTATGGAAACTTGGTTTGGAAAGGCCATTGACACTTTCGCTAATATCAGCATCAATACTGCTGGAGTATTGATTACTTGGACTACTTGCTGCATGATAAAAATGCATAGTCTTATATGTCACTGGAGATAGCCATCTGACTTAACTGGCATTACAAGTGATGTGTGCCCATGCAGTTACGCTGCTCTGCCTCCCCCGCGGAGCCACTACCCACCACAGAGCTCAATCTCTGTCCACCATCCTCCATTTTCCTCTCCTCCCTCTCCTCCTTCTCTCCTCTCCCATACAATTAAAAATGCTTCAGGCACGGGGGATGGATTATATGCACGATCCCCGGCTCTACTGATCCGGAGTGTGGAGCTGTCACGGAACGGTTGGAGGGTAGAGGGAGGGAGAGAAAGGGAGTGGGGCGGACGGGCAGGGAGGCAGGTGGTGTGGGACCCCCCTGGCATAGGAACTCTCAGAGTTACCACGGTACCCCATCTCCACTCCTCATCCTCCTACTCCCACTGCGGACCCCTCCCTCCTTCCATCTAACAAATCACTCACAGTTTATTTTTATTTACTTTTTCTCATCCCTCATCTGTCCGGCGTGGTGAGTAGTAGCCTTTCATCCTCCCTCCTTCCCTCCCTCCATCCGCTTCTTCACCCTCCCTCCCTCTCTTCCTCCGACAGTCACTCCATCCATGGCTTTCACTTTGCCTGCCACCCGCGCATTCACAGCCAATCCATCTTCCCTCCTGGCCACCGTTACCTGAGGCAAGGCTACATCCTGCAAGATAAAGTATCATTGTAGCTTAGTTGGTAGAGCATGGCACTTGCAATGTCAGGGTTGTGGGTTCGATTCCCACGGGGGGCCAGTATGAAAAATTTATTTACTCACTAACTGTAAGTCGCTCTGGATAAGAGCGTCTGCTAAATGACTAAAATGTAAAATGATGTTGGGTTACTTTGGATTGAATATGTATCAGTACACCCAGTATTACTGTACCAAGTGGTTTTGCCATTCTATGAACATAAGAAGAAAAATACAAAAAATAAACTAAATGATTCAGAAACAGGAAATAGAAAAAGGTGGGTGGTAGAGAGCTTAGAGGAAACACATGGAGGGGACGTGTGAATCATAGAAATATAATGATTCATTCTATTTCTATGGAGTGTGCCCTTTTACAGAGTACGGAGAGAGACTACTGTACAAGCACATAGTGCAAGAGGTCTTTTGAACGTTTTCACCTTTTATCATGTACTGTAAAGTTGAATGTCAGCTCTCAAGACATTTACTTTGAACACCCATTGGTAGCACAAGGTGATACAATTTACAAATACAGTGCAGATGTAGCTACTCATTTGCAACATACAATTAGAACACAATATTTTATTAAAACACCTTTCAGCAATACTGCACAGTAATGTACCATATTCAGTCCAGTGTATCAAAGAATATACAGCTCTGGAAAAAAATAAGAGACCACTGCAAAATTATCAGTTTCTCTGGTTTTACTATTTATTGGTATGTGTTTGGGTAAAAATAACATTTTTGTTTTATTGTATAAACTACTGACAACATTTCCCCCAAATTCCAAATAAAAATATTGTCATTTAGAGCATTTATTTGCAGAAAATGACAACTGGTCAAAATAACAAAAAAGATGCAGTGTTGTCAGACCTCGAATAATGCAAAGAAAATAAGTTAATGTTCATTTTTAAACAATACAATACTGATGTTTTAACTTAGGAAGAGTTCAGAAATCAATATTTGATGGAATAACCCTGATTTTCAATCACAGCTTTCATGCGTCTTGGCATGCTCTCCACCAGTCTTTCACATTGATGTTGGGTGACTTTATGCCACTTTTGGCGCAAAAATTCAAGCAGCTCGGCTTTGTTTGATGGCTTGTGACCATCCATCTTCCTTTTGATCACATTCCAGAAGTTTTCAATGGGGTTCAGGTCTGGAGATTGGGCTGGCCATGACAGGGTCTTGATCTGGTGGTCCTCCATCCACACCTTGATTGACCTGGCTGTGTGGCATGGCACATTGTCCTGCTGGAAAAACCAATCCACAGAGTTGGGGAACAATGTCAGAGCAAAAGGAAGCACGTTTTCTTCCAGGACAACCTTGTACGTGGCTTGATTCATGCGTCCTTCACAAAGACAAATCTGCCCGATTCCAGCCTTGCTGAAGCACCCCCAGATCACCCACCAAATTTCACAGTGGGTGCAAGACACTGTGGCTTGTAGACTTCTCCAGGTCTCCGTCTAACCATTAGACGACCAGGTGTTGGGCAAAGCTGAAAATTGGACTCATCAGAGAAGATGACCTTACTCCAGTCCTCTACGGTCCAATCCTTATGGTCTTTTGCAAACCTCAGCCTGGCTCTTCTTTGCTTCTCATTGATGAAGGGCTTTTTTCTAGCTTTGCACGACTTCAGCCCTGCCCCTAGGAGCCTGTTTCGAACCATCCTCGCCGTGCACTTCACCCCAGCTGCCGTTTGCCATTCTTTTTGTAGGTCACTTGATGTCATCCTACGGTTGTTGAGTGACATTCGAATGAGTTGGCGGTCATCCCGATCAGTAGAGAGTTGTTTTCGCCCTCTGCCGGTCTGCAGCTTTGTTGTCCCCAATGTCTGCTGCTTGACCTTGTTCTTATGAACCGCCGTCTTTGAAATTTTAAGGATGGAAGCAACCTGACGCTCACTGTATCCCTCTGCCAGTAAAGCCAGAATTGAACCCTTCTTTTCCTCACTCAAAACGTTCCTTTTCAACTCTTTTGGCATGGTCAATAGTTATTTTTTGATTAATATTACTGTTGAGGTACTATTAGCACAGTTTTGCCATCCAGCTGGTCCTATTGCAAGAGGACAGTGATGACCAAAGCAGTGGTTTTTATACTTTTCCTCGTTAAATAAGATTTGGTTCAGGTGATCACCTAATCAGTACCTAATTCAGTAGAATGAGGTGTGCCTGTGTTGGAATTCAACAGACACTGGAATGGAATGGCTGTCATGATTTAAGAAACATTTGCAGTGGTCTCTTTTTCCAGAGCTGTATATATATCCTACATTTTTATTTGAGAAATTGCTCTTTGTTTAGAAGTAATTTTTGTTTATTTTTGACCATTTTAATTTAAAACAATCACAGTAAGGTACTTAATTGTTACCCAGAATTTGTTTGATATTGGGATAAAAACAGCTACATTGGACCTTTAATATTGAATATTATCCATTCTCTTCCCATGCACACCACTTATCACCTTGACAGTGACCAGCCACCTTGCTGACCTCCTCACAGCAGGCTTTACGCACAGCTCACTGGATCAATGGATTCTCACCTCATTGACTGAGGGCCTACCTTCTCACCTGTCACCTCTATTACCTCTGCTGAGACAAAAACCCCACCGCTACTCTCCGCTCGCACTGAAATTCTGTCTGCCCCAAATGGCCCCTATTCACTTTATAGTGCATTGCTTTTGACCAGAGCCATACAGGCCCTGGTTACAAGAAGTGCACTAAATAGGGAATAGGGTGCAATTTGGGACACAGCCTCTGTCCTCAGGTCTGTCCTCAGTTCTCACCCTGGTCACCTTCATCAAGTGGACCTGTCAGAGCTGCTGTCAGGGTAGAGAGTTGATATAGAAAGATATGTTTTTATATAGCAAACTATATGACTATTCTTACTGAAATAATTGTTATAGGAAACTAGAGGGTTAGTACTATTACTGAAAGAGTAGGACGGAAATGAATGTGCATTGAAACTAAGTTGCATATAAAAATAAAAAAAAACTGAAATAATATTTAAATCAATTGATTTGATTAAAATGAAAATGTAACTGCTTATTCACATTTACTGAGAAATCTCACACAGAAAACACCTAGGGCTTAATACACTGCCTGTGTGTGAGAATATGCAACAATATGCAGAAAATACCCTGATCACTGGTTCCATGATTATGTGTAAAAATGGTGCCACCATGGTTTTTCCTGTCAGTGTGTGAATGAGTGTGTTAACGGAGGAGAGGGCAGTTGTCCGGACAGATGCTGCAGCCTAGCTGTCACCCTCTCCTCCACACAAACCCTCCATCTCGGTCCTCCTACTCATTAGACTGGCTCTGCAGAGAGAGTGAGAATCCTCATGGACTCAAACGGGAGATACTTACAAGAAAATAAACTTTTTCCCAAACACACAGTGTCTAAATTCTGGTGTACAAAAACCCAGCGCGCCCTAGTCCTTCTGTCTGAGGACCAGCTAGGATCAACCAGCCACATAATAATACACACAGGCACAAACGAATTGAGAGCACAGCAGGAAAGGGTGGCCACAAAACTCAAGGGAGTGATTGAAAAGCCTCTTCTACATTCCCCAATGCACAAGTGGTTATCTCCACCCTACTACCACCAAAATACTTCTATCCTGCTACCATACAGCGGGTAAACGCAAGTATTTCCCGTGACTGTGCCTCAAAACCAAATGTCTACCTGGCCCACCACTCCACCCTGAACTGATTGATGGAAAGTGGTGTTGGGGGAAAAACATATGACATTATGAAATCCAAGTACACAAACAAGTGTGCGGTTAAAATTGGCAAAAAACAGACACATTTATTTCCACAGGGCCGTGGGGTGAGACAGGGATGCATCTTAAGCCCCACCCTCTTCAACATATATACATATCAACGAATTGGCGAGGGCACTATAACAGTCTGCAGCACCCGGCCTCACCCTACTAGAATCTGAAGTCAAATGTCTACTGTTTGCTGATGATCTGGTGCTTCTGTCCCCAACCAAGGAGGGCCTACAGCAGCACCTAGATCTTCTGCACAGATTCTGTCAGACCTGGGCCCTGACAGTAAATCTCAGTAAGACAAAAATAATGGTGTTCCAAAAAAGGTCCAGTTGCCAGGACCACAAACACAAATTCCATCTAGACACTGTTGCCCTAGAGCACACAGAAAACTATACATACCTCGGCCTAAACATCAGCGTCACAGGTAACTTCCACAAAGCTGTGAACTATCTGAGAGACAAGGCAAGAATGGCCTTCTATGCCATCGAAAGGAACATAAAATTCAACATACCAATTAGGATCTGGCTAAAAATACTTGTATCAGTTATAGAACCCATTACCCTTTATGGTTGTGAGGTCTGGGGTCCGCTCACCAACCAAGAATTAACAAAATGGGACAAACACGAAATTGAGACTCTGCATGCAGAATTCTACAAAAATATCCTCTGTGTACAATGAAAACCACCAAATAATGCATGCAGAACAGAATTAGGCCGATACCCGCTAATTATCAAAATCCAGAAAAGAGCCGTTAAATTCTACAACAACCTAAGACGAAGCGATTCCCAAACCTTCCATAACAAAGCCATCACTTACAGAGAGGTGAACCTGGAGAAGAGATCCCTAAGTAAGCTTGTCCTGGGGCTCTGTTCACAAACACAAACAGACCCCACAGAGCTCCGGGACAGAAACACCATTAGACCCAACCAAATCATGAGAAAACAAAAAGATAATTACTTGACACATTGGAAATAATTTACACAAAAAAAGAGCAAACTAGAATGCTCTTTGGCCCTAAACAGAGAGTACACAGTGGCAGAATACATGACCACTGTGACTGACCCAGAATTAAGGAAATATTTGACTATGTACATACTCAGTGAGCATGGTCTTACTATTGACTGAGGTGGAAACTGAGCTGCACTTCCTAACCTCCTGCCAAATGTATGACCATATTAGAGACACTTATTTCCCTCAGATTACACAGACCCACAAACAATTCGAAAACAAATCCAATTTGAATAAACTCCCACATCTATTGGGTGAAATACCACAGTGTGCCATCACAGCAGCAATATTTGTGACCTGTTGCCTCAAGAAAAGTGCAACCAGTGAAGAACAAACACCATTGTAAATACAACCTAAATTATATTTATTTATTTTCCTTTTTGTACTTTAACAATTTACACATCATTATAACACTGTATATAGACATAATATGACATTTAAGTGTCTTTATTCTTTTGGAACTTTTGTGAGTGTAATGTTTACTGTTATTGTTTTATTGTTTATTTCACTTTTGTTTATTACCTATTTCACTTGCTTTGGGAATGTAAACATATGTTTCCCATACCAATAAAGCCCCTTAAATTGAAATTGAATTGAGAGAGAGAGAGCGAGAGCACGGGGAGAAGGAGAGAGAGAGAGAGAGAGCATGGGAGGGAGAGAGAGAGAGAGAGCATGGGAGGGAGAGAGAGAGCATGGGAGGGAGAGAGAGAGAGAGAGAGCATGGGAGGGAGAGAGAGAGAGAGAGAGAGCATGGGAGGGAGAGAGAGAGAGAGCATGGGAGGGAGAGAGAGAGAGAGAGAGAGCATGGGAGGGAGAGAGAGAGACTGAGGTGTCTCAGGTTCTAAAGCCCGCGCTTTGACATTCACGCTGCACTTCGAGTCGATCAGGTCCCAGCTCTGATAAATTTGCATCTCTTTGAATGTGATGCTTGAGAAAGAAGAGAAGAAGAGAAAAAAAAGAGGAGGCGTGTGATGGGAGGGGGTGGGAAGAAGGGCCTAGATTACATTTTGCCGTCTAGAAAATGAGAAAAAAAAGGGCCTCTATCTCCTGCAGTCTACTGGGAAGATCTTTATTCTGATTCTTGTTAGAATTGTTTATCACTGTGACAGAGCAGGCCGAGGTTGAGATAAAGGCAGTGCTCCATCACGGGCTTGACAGTCGTAGGACATGCGCTGGAATGAAAGGAGCCAGGGAAATATTATCAATAGATGCTGACTTGATTTGCCTCGATTGCACGTCAAGACGAGCGGGCCACGGCTTGATTGCAGCCTATGAAGTTCTGTCCAAAAGGGAAGCTATTTTTCATTAAGTGATAGATGTCTCCACTCTTTCATTCTTTTTCACTCTCCTCTTTTGCGTTGCTTTCCAAGAAGCTGATAACTTATGCAGTTTATTCTAAGCGTGCTGATTTGTGTCAGAGGGAGATAGGGTGGAAGGGAGAGAGAGAGAGGGTGAGAGAGAGAAGGATAGACGTAGGGTGGAAGAACGGGAGGGAGGGGGAAAATGGAACTTATCTCGCCTTTCACAAAATAAACCGCCCTGCTGGTATAATGCTAGTTTTGTTAGAAGTGAGGAGGACCCAGCCCAGCATACACTATGTGTCTAGCATAGCCATCTACATCCATGCACAGCTATAGCTAACGGCTCCCATATCCCCCAGTGTACTTCATTTAAAACACCCCCAGCCTCCAGAGACAACAGAAAATAAGTATATAAAATGCGATTACATGAGAACATGTTTAGAAGGCATAGCTAGAAATGCAAGGCATTACTAATGGATGTACAGGAATAGAGATTTACACAAACGCCCCCATACAGGCAGATGCACCAGCCAGTTGCGTATGTCTATCCATCACAGTTATGTGCTAAGAATGAAACTAGGCTATAGCTTTAGAGAGCATATGTGGGAACTCCTTCAAGACTGTTGGAAAAGCATTCCAGGTGAAGCTGGTTGAGAGAATGTGAAGCGTGTGCAAAGCTGTCATCAAGGCATAGGGTGGCTATTTAAAGAATCTCAAATATAAAATATATTTTGCTTTGTTTAACACTTTTTGGGTTACTACATGATTCCATATGTGCTATTTCATAGTCTTGATGTCTTCACTATTATTCTACAACGTAGTAAATAGTAAAAATAAAGAAAAACCGTTGAATGAGTAGGTGTGTCTAAACTTTTGACTGGTAGTATATATATATATATATATATATATATATATATATATATATATATAGTGAGCTGACAAAAGGTACCTAATCACAGATACATGATGCAGAGACGTGCACAGTGACACAGGAAATCAGGATGGTAGATAGATATGTCTATTCACTCTCTCCTTCCTGTGTGTCATTGAGAGATGATTATCAGTAGGAAGAACAGAACACTGAGGTAAGACAGCGATGGTAAAATAATAAAGAATACTCTAAGTAGTGTAAGAAGGCAGGCGGTTCCACAATTAGAATCAGATCTGGGAGAGGAAGGAGAGGAGACAATGAAGGTTTGTATCTGACTGAGTGGGAGCAGTGGGACGTCTGTCGCTAGTCCGCCAGGTCTCTGGTCTGACTGGACTGTGCTGAGGTAAACTCACCTGGCCTGTGTGATTGTTTCAACTTTCAACTTTTAGTAGTTGTATGTCTGTGCGTGAGTGAGTGCGTGTGTGTGTGTGAGAGAGAGAGAGAGAGAGAGAGAGAGAGAGAGAGAGAGAGAGAGAGAGAGAGAGAGAGGGAGAAAGCGGGGGGGACGAGAGTGTGTGTGTGCGTGCATGTGTGTGTCGGGGGGGGAGGTGCAGAGACAGATGGATGAAGCCTAAAGGGGGGTGAGTGACTCCCAGTTTTAACAATACTGAGCTTTTGAACAATCATTCCAACCACCTCCATACTGCCATGTTGTTCTGCTTTCTCTGGTGCTATTATGTCTTGTTGTTGTTTTGTTTTTCATTTGACTTTCGTCTACTGTACCCCTGTCTCTTTGTAGAATTAGTCCACCGGAGTAATTTATGGATATCTTCAGCAAACGCTGTTTGGCATTCCTGTGAAAATCATAAAATATAGTGTTCTGAGGATCTTCCTGATTGAGTGATGCATTTGCATTTCCACTACTGCATATCCCAAGTAACATCTACAGTCTAAAATGTGACTTTTATTTCCACAAGCAGTTTCAGAGTATCATGAGTATCAAATTTAAAAAACACGACACAAGTAACATGTACTTATTTACTGTATACTACATATATGGAGAGTAAAGTTCTGTGATCCTCATATAAATCATGATTGTAGGCTTAAAACATTTTACATCGCTCTGTACAAGTCAATGTATTTTTTGGTTTAACATTTGGCTTTGCCAACGTTTGCACATAAACGTGTTTGTAGATGAGAGAGGCAGTGACACAGTGAATTCGCTCTTGCATATATTGCTTTGTAAAATCAAAATTCATATTTGCATAAATAGTTCTGAATTTCAACAGATATTTAGCTTTTTCGTTTCTGCTTTATTGTGGTTAGTGATTTTTACAAACAGTAAACCGTGAGATAGATGCAGCATATGGATCAATAATTATATCTTCAAATAAATTTACTTTTGTTATTGACTGTGCATTTTACCTTTCAAATTGTTACACAGAAGTTTTAATTTGGTTGAAATAGTTTTGGGCAAATGGTTTTATATTTTTCCTTCATTACGAATTACCTATGTGGAATATAGTTCTTCCGGTTACTTACATCTCACTGTTTGTTTAAGTAAATTGTATTTAGGTTAATTAATTACATCTGTACAGTGCAAAACTGCATGACATTTGTCCATGTAAAGGGTATGCATAATGAGGAATAAAGGTTTAATGGCCACATACTAGTCCTTTATTTGTCTGTGGGAGCGAGAGCTGCCAATGTCTATGTAAATATGAGCTAATGCTGTAACTGCTGATATGTGCCTGTTCAGTTAACCCTGTTTAACAGTTTCAACTGAGCTATTAAATTGGTCAAATATTTTATTGCTATTCAAGTGGCTCTTTGTAAGTGACTTCTCATCCTTAATAAGTTCTAGAGATATGTGAGAACACTATTAATTACTCCATTTAATACGCTACCACACCCAGAACTCCAAATAGCTTATTTCCTTTTGATTTTCCCTTCCAGTGAAGTAAGTGGCTGGTTACATTTCCAGGAACAATTGTTGAATATTCATAAAATGTCTGTTGGATTTTTAACACAACTCATATTCCTTAAAATATGGTTTCCCTAATTGGCACTGACACACCCACATATTTTGGTTTTCATAAAATATGTCAGGGACCATCAACTAGATTCAGCCACGGGCTGATTTTTTCTTGAGCGGATGGTCAGGGGGCCAGAACATAATTACAAATAATTTGCAGACTGTAAATTGACCTCAAGAAGATATATATATATACAAACTAGATATAATATTTGACTAAAACATAATCATTTCAAACCTTGCTTACATTTATTTGTATATGATCACATATATCTCTCTATTATGCGTGGGAATACTTTGTGACAGATCACTTAGAGCTGATTTGCTGGTGTTTCTACAGTCTTTTATGTCAAAAATATATAAATATTTTTATTATTATTTTTTTTTCTCTCAGAAACCTTTGGGGGCCCAAATGCAGCTGGTTGGGGAACCCTGAAATATGTGATTGCTTCCTCCATTAACTGTGACAGTGTGTGTGAGGAAGTTTTGTAACAAAGAGGCTCTCACACAGTGGCTAAGCTAGCTTAGGCTTTATTGAGAAATATAAAATACATAAAATAATGATATACTGTAATTGGTTGTGGGAAACCCCTGGAATTCCATGCAAAGACGATATACTGAAAAAGTATTAGCAGAATATTATGACTTATTTCATGTTCCAAAACACAGCTTTGGGTTGCAAAACAAAACACAAACCAACAAGTTTATCATATCATTTGATCAGAACGCCCAATATTTCCTGTGTATGTCGCCCACACCCTTACATCTATTAATAACTCAAACACTTTTAAATAGTCCACTTTCAGCAGGTCTCTTTTAGACAGAGAGCTACATAAAAAAAAGGAGAGTTGAGTAAAATCACAACTGAGAGCTATCACAGTACACATGTCACTAAGAGGCACACTGGTTTAGGCAACAACAACGTGGGAGTGTTTGCTGCATGTTGTCTGAGCGGCCACGGTTTTCTGGGTTTCTGCCTTTCATAGGAAATACAGACATACAGAGAGAGGCGGGCGAGAGCTACCCATGCCTGATGAAACCCAGCAGGCTCTAATTGTAGTAGAATTGCATGTTGCCACTTTCTCCCTGCAAGGCAGAAGAGCGATGGTTGCAGGCTAGCTCTATTCTACCAGCAGGCTCAATTTGTATCACATGGCTATTAGGATCATCTTCCAAAAAGGAGCTCCATTTGAATTAGAAAATTGTTAAATTGTGTGAAAACCGTATGTGGCATGTTGTTATTGACTGCTGGTATTCATTATGTGGTATAGTGCTAGTGTTTGTCTATAATTCTATCAGTGTCAGTGGTGTAAAGTACTTAAGTGAAAATACTTTAAAGTACTACTTAAGTAGTTTTTTGGGGAATCTGTACTTTACTTTACTATATATATTTTTGACAACTTTTACTTTTACTCCACTACATTCCTAAAGAAAATATTGTACTTTTTACTCCATACATTTTCCCTGACAAACAAAAGTACTCGTTACATTTTGAATGCTTAACAGGACAGGAAAATTGTTAAATTCACGCACTTATCAAGAGAACACGTGGTCATCCCTACTGCCTCTGGCCTGGCGGACTCACTAAACACAAATGCATCTTTTGTAAATCATGTCTGAGTGTTGGAGTGTGCCCCTGGCAATCCGTACATTTTAAAAACAAGAGAATGGTGCCGTCCGCTTTGCTTAATATAAGGAATTTAAAATGATTTATACTTTTACTTTTGATACTTAAGTGTATTTTTTCAATTACATTTACTTTTGATACTTAAGTATATTTCAAACCAAATACTTTTAGACTTTTACTCAAGTAGTATTTTACTGGCTGACTTTCACTTTTACTTGAGCAACTTTCTATTAAGGTGTCTATACTTTTACTCAAGTATGACAATTGGGTACTTTTTTATGCCATTTAGCAACCACTTTATAGTGGTTGAAGAAATTAGAATTGAATCTGAACTGCTTCAGGAAAAAAAATACTTGTCTTTGGTTCAAAACATACAGGTATGATAATACAGTGGGGAAAAAAAGTATTTAGTCAGCCACCAATTGTGCAAGTTCTCCCACTTAAAAAAAGATGAGAGAGGCCTGTAATTTTCATCATAGGTACACGCGCCAACTATGACAGACAAATTGAGAAAAGAAAATCCAGAAAATAACATTGTAGGATTTTAATGAATTTATTTGCAAATTATGGTGGAAAATAAGTATTTGGTCACCTACAAACAAGCAAGATT
Source organism: Coregonus clupeaformis (assembly GCF_020615455.1). Taxonomy (NCBI): domain Eukaryota; kingdom Metazoa; phylum Chordata; class Actinopteri; order Salmoniformes; family Salmonidae; genus Coregonus; species Coregonus clupeaformis. The sequence goes on along the minus strand of NC_059220.1, from coordinate 15,483,097 downwards.
TCTGGCTCTCACAGACCTGTAACTTCTTCTTTAAGAGGCTCCTCTGTCCTCCACTCGTTACCTGTATTAATGGCACCTGTTTGAACTTGTTATCAGTATAAAAGACACCTGTCCACAGCCTCAAACATTCACACTCCAAACGCCACTATGGCCAAGACCAAAGAGCTGTCAAAGGACACCAGAAACAAAATTGTAGACCTGCACCAGGCTGGGAAGACTGAATCTGCAATAGGTAAGCAGCTTGGTTTGAAGAAATCAACTGTGGAGCAATTATTATTAGGAAATGGAAGACATACAAGACCACTGATAATCTCCCCCGATCTGGGGCTCCACGCAAGATCTCACCTGTCAAAATGATCACAAGAACGGTGAGCAAAATCCCAGAACCACACGGGGGACCTAGTGAATGACCTGCAGAGAGCTGGGACCAAAGTAACAAAGCCTACCATCAGTAACACACTACGCCGCCAGGGACTAAAATCCTGCAGTGCCAGACGTGTCCCCCTGCTTAAGCCAGTACATGTCCAGGCCTGTCTGAAGTTTGCTAGAGTGCATTTGGATGATCCAGAAGAGGATTGGGGGAATGTCATACGGTCAGATGAAACCAAAATATAACTTTTTGGTAAAAACTCAACTCAACGTGTTTGGAGGACAAAGAATGCTGAGTTGCATCCAAAGAACACCATACCTACTGTGAAGCATGGGGGTGGAAACATCATGCTTTGGGGGCTGTTTTTCTGCAAAGGGACCAGGACGACTGATCCGTGTAAAGGGAAAGAATAAGGGCCATGTATCGAGATTTTGAGTGAAAACCTCCTTCCATCAGCAAGGCATTGAAGATGAAACGTGGCTGGGTCTTTCCAGCATGACAATGATCCCAAACACACGCCCGGCAACGAAGGAGTGGCTTCGTTATTCAAGGTCCTGGAGTGGCTTTAGCCAGTCCTCCAGATCTCAACCCCATAGAAAATCTTTGGAGGGAGTTGAAAGTCTGTGTTGCTCTAGCCGACAGCCCCAAAACCTCACTGCTCTAGAGGAGATCTGCATGGAGGAATGGGGCCAAAATACCAGCAACAGTGTATGAAAACCTTGTGAAGACCCACAGAAAACGTTTGACCTGTGTCATTTGCCAACAAAGGGTATATAACAAAGTATTGAGAAACTTTTTGTTATTGACCAAATACTTATTTTCCACCACAATTTGCAAATAAATTCATTAAAAAAATCCTACAAATGTGATTTTCTGGAAAAAAATCTCATTTTGTCTGTCATAGTTGACGTGTACCTATGATGAAAATTACAGGCCTCTCTCATCTTTTTAAGTGGGAGAACTTGCACAATGGTGGCTGACTAAATACTTTTTTTCCCACTGTATACCACACAATACACAGTATGATTATGTTTTAGACCATATTACACACACACACACACACACACACACACACACACACACACACACACACACACACACACACACACACACACACACATTAACTTAGACACCTTCAGAGTCCCTCCATTCTTTATCGATGGTAGCTTGCATCTGGTTGTCTGACAATAAGAATTGGGCCTTTCCCCACAAAATAAAAATCAGATAAAGGTGTTTCCTGTTAATATATATTGTCACATATACACACCATTTCTGGACATAACTCATAGGCCAAAAGCCTTTTCCCACCAATACTGTGTAGTGAAAATAGCCTTTATCATGCAGGCTGTCCACACAAAGTTCCTGTAAGGCAGCAAACAGGCACACATCTACTGTACACTATCTTGCCTAAACTACATGGTAACCTTTAATAAAATAATGCTGTTTCAGATTGGTAGCTTGGTTAGCATGTTTACAGTTGTGTAGAATATATTTTACTGTTGAGAGTGTAAAATAATGACTAAACCACATGTAGGCGTGCTTGAGCAAGTAACACAGACCTGGATATTAAAATGTTGGTAGGTTTTGCAGAGCTGCATGATCTCAAATGCATGCAGTGGTGAAATTGCATATAAAATCGTCTTTGATATATGTTCAAATTTGGCACAAGAGACAGAAAGCAAGTGGATGAAACAGAAAACAACAAAGATGGGAATCTGTAACTTGAGTGAGAGAATCAGTAGTGGGCGTGAATGGGGGCTTTGTGCCAAAATGTGGTTATACACAGCGGGGAACATCGCTTACATTTGAAAAGCTCCAACTAAAAGAATTAAGCGAATAAATGTATTTTTGTATGTGGCACCCACACGTACACACACACACTGACGAAGATTACTTCCTGCTCTAATAACAGGTGACAAAAGGTCAGCGTTTCGGAAACATGGTGCAAACTCAAACTGTTACCTAAACCCTCGCCTCCACAAATGTAACCCCTCTTTTTTTTTTACACAAATTAGTATTGGTGTGAAAATTATCCTGAGACACAGCACAGACAAGCCCTTAGCAGGTTCTCTTTACAACAAAGGACTTGGGGCTACAACCACATGCACAGCTTTTGTGCCAGAGAAAACAAAGGCGACCATATACGGTTTGACTGTTTGTCACCTGGCCTGAAAAGAAGAAAAACCACTCCCTTGTTTTTCAAGTTGTTATCGCTTCGCACTACACAGCTGCCTTTGCTGTGACGAGTGTTGTCTCCTTGCATGACACTAACACCTGCTGGCCCTTGCTCTAAAAAAGGCAATTCTCAGACGAGATAACCTCTACTCGTCTGGGCTCATGGAGAACGGAGACACCGAAGACACCTTGGATGTGGCTGAGATGCTACCTCTCGTCTTCAGTTTTCCTCTCCTTGCTTGATTTGTTTACTCACACTTTATGATTTTATTTATTTATTTAGCTCATTCTCTCTCTCTTTATCATTTCTTTTTTTTCTGTCTGATGTGATGTCTTTGATCCTGGCCATCAGAAGCGGTTTGAAAAGCTTCCCTTTTGTTCCCTTCAGAGCCATCATCTTTACACTTTGGGATGCAGCTTCTTAAGACGAGAGAGTAAACCATCCAGTAGCACCCCCCACCCCCAACCCCCTCCCTTTCTTTTGTGTGTGACTGCTAGGGCCCACAAACACAGAGAAACTCACAGAACGTGTACAATAGTCCATGGTTTTACAATCGACATTCCAGGCGTTATCTTGACAGCGAAGGCGAAAAAGTCCCTTTTGTCTGTTGGTGAGTATTGTTGTCAAGAGGGCAGTGCTTTGCGTGTATGACTGAATGGGGTTCCTGTGAATCCATGAAGGCCCTTGTTATTCCACAAAGTGGTGGTTGAATTTCATGTAGATCTCAGCCTCATATGATCGGTGTGAAGAGTGAGGAGGACATCTTCACTGGTTCTTGAACCTGCTACTATGGAATTTACCACCAACCTTAGACACTTGAACCCCAAGACCTCCTGGCCCTCGGGCCAACTGTTCACCACCGACCTTAGCAAGGTGTTTCCTCCATCTTAGACAAGGACATGTCCTTGGAGAGACACAAAGAGAGAGCGGAGAGGCAGGCAGAGAGGCAATGAGTGTTGGTAAGGTAGCACTCATAAGACAAGGAAAATGTGTGAAAGGACTTGACACAGTGTACTGTATCTCCTAGGAACTCAGTACCTGGCTATACTCACAATGTGAACACCAAACACAACATTGGTCCTTGCTTTGGTTTGTTATTCAATGTTAACCTTTTAACCCCACAATCTATTTGTTACGGTGATATTGCAATGTATTATAGGCTTAACATTGTCCACTTACACACAATGGTATATTTTATTAGAGACTCAGTCAATTCTTTGGCTGTTATCGTTCCAAACTCTAATTTGAGACTGATACTAATAACAAATACTAGATAACTAAATAGCAGATGAGGTCAGATTCAGCTCAGGGACAGAATCTAATCTCATCATCAGACGTACGTGTTCTAATCCAATTTCAAACACATAAGAGCCATTGTATTCATAATGGGATGAAAGCACCTGGGATTGGATATTTTGATATTTGATGGTATTATGGTCAGATTTGACATTGCTGCTGATCGGACTGGAGCGGGACAGTGACCAGTAAGAGGATTTTGACATTATGTGAACCGTTGTGGATGGTGATGAGGACGATGAGGATGAGACTGGAGCTTTATAACACATAGAGGTGATTATGTGTCACTGTTCTGTTTCTCTGCTATACAGGAGGGAAAAACATTGCAGTTGTTCTGTGTTGTGAATGACCCGTAAGCCTACATACAGCAGTAGAGGATACTGTAGCAGAGGTAAGCTGCTTGTAGCGTGAGGGCTGGTCAGACCAAGGGAGTGTGCTACATACAGGAAAGGGAAAGGGTATACCGAATGCATACATTCTATGCTACTTCAATGTAGTGGAAGAAGATAAAAGCTTGTCTAATTCATTCCTCTTTATATTCCCTTTCTTGTCGTCAGTATAACATATGTGTTTAATTACAGCAAAGGGACAACATGGAGATCAATGAAAACAACTTAACCCTTGTGCTTTGCTGGAAAAAAATGACATCCATTATGTTACGGGTCAAATTGACCCGCACAGTTTAAACACACTCAAGACAGTCAAAGAATTAAGTAAAAACAGAAACAACTTTATTTTGTCTTATCAGACATTTCAGAAAGAAGAAATACAATACTTTTTATTTTTTTTTAAACAATATTTAAGAACTATTTGTTAAACATATTTCCTTTCCACAAACAAGATTTTTCAGTTTCCCCAAGTAGGTTTTTTCCCCCTATTGGTCCATATTATCCCTTCAGTCTTTCTCTCTACATGTTGAACACAATGTGTGTGTGTGCTTTCTGCAGATGTATTTATTGCATTCTACACAAGTGGTGCTTGTTTTACTGTCTTGTCGAGGGGGCAGAGCTGGCATCTTTTCCGTTTCTTGCCACTGCCTGTATCCACTGGATCCATTTCTGGTTGATTGGAGGCATGCGTTGATGGTCCAGCTTGAATTTTCTGGACGGCAGATGCAGCTGCTGTCGACCGAGGAGGCCGGACTCTCCTCTGGATCTTGGGAGTGATGAGAGCTTTGCCGAGCTCCTCTAGGAAAAGCCGGGCGTCGGTACAATTTGCCACCATTCCATTGCTGGTTGATTTCAGTCCACAGGACATAGGCATTGTAAGCAGACACATCCACAATGTTGTAGAAAATCACCAAAGGCCAGCGGGCAGTCATGCGCTGACAACTATATGTTGCTGTGACTTTATCCAAATTGTCAACTCCTCCTTTGGTGGAATTGTAGTCCAGTATTATTTGTGGCTTGATGTCCTCTCTTGCACTCAGCAATGCATCTTTGTGCATTGTGCTCATTACAAGAACATTCTTGTTCTTCTTTGGGCAGTATGAAACAACAGTTGCATTTTCAGAGAAAGCAAATTTAGAGGAATGCACAGTTCTGCCCTGCATTTTCAGAAGCTCACTGGGAAGTTCAGGTTTGTTTTTTCTGATTGTTCCAACCATGGTCAGCTATCTCTTCTGTAGTTCAACACCAAGGCGGTAGGATGTGAAGAAGTTGTCACACGTGATGTTATGACCTTGCAGCCCTTCACTCATGTCCAGCACCACCCGCATCCCCTGGTTTTTCTCAGGCACTCCGTCGGGTGGCTTCCCCAGTGTAAACTTGCATATTCCATGCATAGCTTGATGTGGCATCACATGCTGCCCATATTTTGATGCCACATTTTGCAGGCTTGTTTGGCATATACTGTCTGAAGGGACAACGTCCTCTGAATGGAACAAGGCGTTCATCAACTGTAACATGAGGACTGGGATTGTGCAGTAACGGTAGAATTTCCACCCATTTATCCCATACATCTCTGATTGCAGCTAGTTTGTCTCTTTCACGTCGACCCGGTCTGGTATCACGGTTATCAAAGCGAATCACCCGAGAAATTATGTGGAATTCTTGTAGAGACATTGTTGCCCGAAATATTGGCCTTCCATTCTCTTCATTCCACAGGCTGGCCGTTGCTTCTCCGTTTGACCGGTAGACTCCAGCTAATATGAGCAATCCAATGTATGCATGCAAGTCAATCCGATCCAGTGGCTTCCAGTTCTCTTGAAACACACGGCTCCCCTCCAAGTTGGTCATGTCCAGAACAATCTTCTCTATTGCTTGGGGTAAAAAGAGCTCAAAAGCTGATTGTATGTCATGGACTCGAGTGACAGCAAATCGTGTAGGTCCTGGAACCATTTTTATTACATTGGAAGCTGAGAGTCTACCTTGACCTCGTTGTGGTGACGGTGACCATTCAATATGACCATCTTTAGACTTCCATGTCTTCTCTTCTCTTGATGATGCTTGTTGCATGCTCTGTCTCTCATCTGATGTAGGGGATGGTACGGCAGACTCCTCCTCTGAATCCTCTTCAATGAAGACAAAATCTGGATCATCAACAGCATTGTCCTCTATCTCTGAAATATCCTCTGTCTCTGAAACCTCTTCTTCTTTTTCACTGTCACAGTCCAGAATTTGTGATAAGACTTCATTGATTGAAAATCTTTGGAGCTCATTTTTTGAGTGTCTGTGTCAGGGACCTGCTGCTCTCACACTGAGGAGAAGCTTGGGAAAGCCCTTTTAACCCAAACACAATTCTAAAAGTGCAACCAGGACCAGTCAAAACAAAATAAATCAAAGACACTTTTTTGTTTTGCACCTGTCGCAAATATATATACACATGAAAGCCTCCGGTCAAAATGACCCACAACATCATGTTTGTATACAAAATGTACACAGACATTCCACAACACATCAGTGTGTCCACATTTTGCAGTTAGGTTCATGACCCTAAATGAGGAAAAGTCATGTAATTTCATGGCGAAAAAGAGTGGTTAACTAGTATTTTAGACAACGCAAAAGTGGAAACGGGTCAAATTGACCCACAACATAATAGGAGGGTTAATACAATAACACTGGCCATAGAAATGGATGTAACAGAGACACACTTCAGGCGCCTCACTTTTTGATCTCATGTCAGTTCCTCTGTTTGTCCACAAGAGGAGCCCTACTCAATGAAAGTTCTCTCTGCCTGTATAGACACATGGAAATGACTCCAGCCTCTGTATTACAGCCATCTGTGAACACTTTAGCTTAGTGGCAATGCATTGTTTGATTGTTATGACTTAAAATTATTATATTATATGATATTTACGATTATGTTTGGGAGTCATGCTGTGGCATTTACTACTTAAAATAAAATATGAAAATTAATATCAGTTTTAGATATTGATTGTTATAGTATGGCAGGTGAAAAGAGGTTAGAATTGCATCCTTAATACATAGTATTATTACATTAATTAATATTTAATTGTCTGGGCAGTAAGTGGGTGACCAATTAGAATCATTCAATATTTTCCATTATTTATATGATCACTAAAACCGATACAGACATTTATTAACAAGTCAATTAAAATAATACATAATCTTCTGATATAATAATTTGACTTCTTCTGAGTTCACGTACTTTCAAATATATTTTCTACCCACAGTAATAGAGGCATTAATTGCGATTGGTTGATCTGCGTCTCCTGTGATAGACGTGAGAGCAGGCTGGATGATCAGACAGTCCAGGGTGATCGGAGGTTAGTTACTGGGTACAGGGATCAATAACCCTTCGATTAACAATTACTGAAGGACGTATACATAATGGAGGTTACATTTAAATGGCAGAGAGATGTGCTTCTTTACCAACTTTCTAATTTCACTCATTAGTTGTTTTGTCTACCCCACCCACCCACACTCTCCTCTCCTCTCCTCTCCTCTCCTCTCCTCTCCTCTCCTCTCCTCTCCTCTCCTCTCCTCTCCTCTCCTCTCCTCTCCTCTCCTCTCCTCTCCTCTCCTCTCCTCTCCCTTCCCTCCCCCCTCTCCTCATCCCCCCTCTCTATTCTCCAACCTCCACAAACATGGAGAAAATAGATAAATAGGTAATCAAGTACACAGGAACAATCCTGTGTTGGGATGAATACTAGAATGTATCAATTCAAGTATTACATGACTGTTTAACCTTTTACTGCAGTGGCCTAAATCAGGGTCACACAGAGTGATTAGAACATAAAAAATTACAGTAAAAAAAAAAACACTCCTCATCAGAAAAAGAGCAGTAATAAAATAAGTTGTTGTTGTTTTCTCTTGACTCCTACTGACAAAAGAGGGCAGTATGATGACATTGACAAAGTGGACAAACTTTTACTGTGTTGCTCTCTAGTAATAATGTGTGTATGTATGCACGTGTGTGTGTGTGTGTACATGTGTGTGTGGCCACGTGGTTGCTTGTGCATACAGTTTGTGTGTGTCTATTCATTACATGAATGCATTTGAGTGTGTGTGTGTGGTGTGTGGTCCCGTGTAGCTCAGTTGGTAGAGCATGGCGCTTGCAATGCCAGGGTTGTGAGTTCGATTCCCACGGGTGGCCAGTATGAAAAAAATTATGCACTCACTAACTGTAAGTCACTCTGGATAAGAGTGTCTGCTAAATGACTAAAATGTAAAAGTGTGCGTGCAAGTCAGTCTCAGCAACACACACACATTAAGAACCCCTAACAGAATTATAAGAACCTTTGGTACGTGGGTCACCTCAAACATACAGCACAGAGGACTGATACCTACAACACAAAACATTTTAAGTGTATGTTTTCTAGTATGGAAAAGGAAAGGACTTCTCCCTGTCTGAGCTCAAATAAACACTTTTCATCCTGCCCTTTACTTCCAAATATATAAAAGAGGCGTTTCCCCTCATTTCTTGCCAACAGGTGCAAAGTCATTGTCTAGGCTCTGCTACACGCAGTTATAGCACTAAATACATACATTTTTTTAAATTACATTTACATTACATGAGGACACGTGTGTAGTTAATGAACAACTGATCACAGCATATGTTAGCTAATGGAAATTCTGGACAGGTTTGTCACAATATCGACCAACACCCTGGTTTTTACTTTTTTTTAAATATATTGTATGAGAGAAAGCACTACAGTAAAGCAGTGTTTCTAATAATAGTTTACTCAAACAATCAGAGCAGAGCACACATCAGCCCACCTCTCATCAAGAGAAATGCCTGTCCTAAATATGATGGCATGACTGTGTGCGAGCTGGAACAGCCTGCCAGCACACAAAGCCAAGTGGGCCTGGGAGGTGCCAAGCATTCTTCAGATTTCATTAGGTAATAGCTCATTCAAAAACGGTGTGATTACCATGCCCAGGACAGGACTGCTGCAACGATTAAGCCTCCATCCTGTAGGAGTCACACACACGCGCATCATGCACGCACGCACGCACACATACACACACACACACACACACACGTATGAACACACACACACGCACAAACAAATGCACACACACACAGTTCCACCCGGTGTAACGATGCTGCTTTTCCTGGGGGTTACACTTCTAATTTGGCTAAAACCTCCCCTGAGCCTCAGGGAGCCTCGATCGTCTTCTTCACCCTCCGATGAGCACACTGCTCTCTTCCCCCTCTTCTGCCTCTCCACCATGTGGAGACTCAAACAGCTGGGCTCTCTTTTTCACTTTTTTTGTGGAGGGGGTCTGTAACTGTGTGTCTGTGTGTCTGTGGGGGGAATGAGTGCGTGCGTGTGTGTGTTTAAGGCATCCCTATTTGTTTGTTTCCTATAAAGCTCATTGATAGTGTGTGTGTGCTATCTGTTATAACCTAAAAGAGGGTACAGAATCAGAGACCAGAATCAGAGACCAGAATCAGTATAAAGATGAATTTGACCAGGAATTAGTTTTAACGTCTTAAATTGTATTCCGTGCAGTAGGCCTTTCGGTCCCTGGAGGGAGCATGCAGTAATATATCATATTGCTCTGAGAATAGCTATTTACCACGGAGAGAGAGATAGATAGAGAGAGAGAGAGAGAGAGAGAGATAGAGAGAGAGAGAGGTGGAGAGAGAGAGAGAGAGAGAGGGGGGAAAATTAAGCAATGTTCACAGAGTCGTTCTGATACAATAACTCACCAATAACCCTAGCGCTAAAAGGCTCCTCGTCTCCCAGTATTTAATTGAATCTCATATTCCCTCAGCGAACGAATACACCGACGTACTGGGGAAGAAGAACGAACATCAACCGGATGCAAGGGATTAGAGAGAGGGAGAGTAGCTAACTTTCCTGCCCCCTCCTCCTCTCCATCCCCCTTTCCCTGTATCTGTTCTGTTTTAACTTGTCCAAATGTTAGTGTCTATAGCTCCATATTAGGGAGAGGGGATTGCAGATATGTGGCTTAATCCCTCTTAAAGTTAAGAGCATTCGATACTGATTCACTGTACGTACACTGTGTATCTTCAATTAAGAGGCTTGCCAGATAAGCATGGTAATCAGTACATGCATTGGATATGTGGAGCTAATCTGTACTTATAAAGTGGGTTGAAGCCAGGGAAAGAATAAAGATTATGATTTAATACATAACCATGGTATCCATTACTGGTACTACTTCACATGAATAACGTACAACACAGGGTTACTGGCATGTATAGGCTACAAGGCCATTTGAAGTGTTTGATTTGTATATGACGTTCGTCTGAACTCTAAACATTTAATTGAAATCATATCCCCTGTTCTAAATTAACACGTGCGAATTAGGTTTTAATTAATTGCTAAACTGTATTTTGATGAAATACTCAAAAATGTCATGATTCTAATCTTAACAAAACTTTTAATTGATTTTTTCAGTTAAACATCATCAACACATTCAATGGAGCCTAATTAGAATCTAGCCTCTCCCTATAATTAAAAATGTGAAAATAAGAAATCGACCATTGTTATCACATTTGCAATGCAACCAGTGAGAGAGAGAGAGCAGCAATAAATTAGCTGGGTCCTGATTTTCACACGCAAGTAAAATAATGGTGCTAATAGGCAGACATTCTAATATTGATTAAATTAGGGTGCAAAACAATCATTTCATTAAGGCACTGTGATACCATAATGCTGATCATCCTCTATGTATCCAACGTGCTCTTTGGGATTAACAATTAAATACTCTTTGTGCAAGTTTAGAAACTAACGCTGACAGCTGACTCCTCTCCTCTCCTCTCCTCTCCTCTCCTCTCCTCTCCTCTCCTCTCCTCTCCTCTCCTCTCCTCTCCTCTCCTCTCCTCTCCTCTCCTCTCCTCTCCTCTCCTCTCCTCTCCCCTCCCCTCCTATCCTATCCTCTCTGTCACAGGCTTTACCAAGGACCAAGTGTTCTTGTGCGATGTCATGGATAATGATGTATTCATCCTTCCTATGAAACGATGTGAGGAACTCATCATGCATTGTGCTCAATTATGTGGAGAGGGAGAGCTGATAATGAAAGCTAACATGAAGTACCTGAGTGGATTGAGCTGTGTGTAAGCTGTGTGTATTTATGTGTGTGTGTGTGTATGCGTGCCTGCGTGCATGTGCATGCTTCTCCTCTTTAATAAGACCCAGGGAGAGAGAAAGAGAAGCCATCTTGGAGTTTCTCAGACTGACGTTTCAAAGCCTCCCAAACTTTCAGCCTCTCCTGCTCGCCAGCCGTCCACTTAAGAATATAAGGAGGCTTAGCGGGGATAATACCCTGCAAGGTGCTTGAGGTGAGATAGCCAATTACACATGATCACTTTTGACTTTTCTAATCTCCCCGCCGTATCGCTGGATTTATCCCTGTGCTACACCTGTGCACCCAGGCCATCTCGACTCAGCCATGCCTGCCTTTGTAATTCTAATGTTAGCGGCTTGACTCCTCCACTTCAGTCAAGCAGATAAATACCTGCCCGATGGCGAGAGGGCAAGAGTGACCGACCTGCACATCCTCCAGAGCTCTGACCTTCTAACACCGATCAACTCAGACTGGCTATGTGCGCAACAAATAGGATTTCATGACCACAAACAACATTTCATCACCTGCTTGGACTTTGTAATTTTAATCATATTACGAAGCACAGTATTTAATTTATTTCCCATCGTCGTGGACATTGACCAAAGGCAAAATTCAGTCGTCCAACCTGAAAACCAACGTCACGTTTCTTGTTGGCATAGTGCAAAGTTTGCACGTCTCACATAACCGTCAACTGTATGGTATTTTTATCATACAGTAACAGAGACCAATACAGAGACAAACAGGAGACCCAACGAGGAAGCATTATAGTTTCAGGTCCTCTTCAGTCCTTTTCTGCTGTGGCAAATAAATTAACTTTTTGTCCTGAATACAAAGCAATATGTTTGGGGCAAATCCAACAGAACACATCACTGAGTACCACTCTTCATATTTTCATCGGCAAGGACTAGGGAGTTTTTTTTTTTATAAAAGGAAAGGAATAGTGCTAAGCACAGTCCTAGAGGAAAACCTGGTTCAGGCTGCTCTCTCACCCTTTCTTATGACATGTCAACTCTCTCTTCACCAGTTCTTTGTTTACACTTGCAGCATGCGGATCCAATTCCACTTGGCTGAAATAGGAGTTCTCAAAACCACACTGCATGTAGCCTGATCTATCATTCTGCTGAGTACATCTAGAACTTATTTATTGATCTAAACTTTTCACTTCGGCAGTCAATCATCAGCTTGTGGTTAGTGATATCAGCAGAGTCACTTGGTTTGCAACCGGAGAATTTGGCAATGCTGTAGAAAATAAGCAAAGACAATCTGTTTTTAGGACTTATTTTTCTGAACTCTTAATCACTTTTTCATGAATCTCAATCTCTCTGTCTCTATCTGTCTCTTCCTCTGTCTCTCTCTCTCACTCGCCAATGCTATGTGAATGTTCTCTCCCCAATTCTAACTAAGTGAATGTTCAAAATGTCAGTCGTGGAAACACAGGGCTCTGTGTGTGTTCGCATCAAATCAATCAAATTTGAATTGTCACATGCTTCATAAACAACAGGTGTGGACTAACAGTGAAATGCTTACTTACGGGCGCTTCCCAACAATTCAGAGAGAAATATAATAGACAAATAATATAAAAGTAAAACCAGTAATAATAAAAGTAATAATAGATACACAATGAGCAACGATAACTTGCCTATATATACGGGGTACCAATACTGAGTCAAAAAAGTTAGTACAAAAAGGATCGTTGCAAATATTTAAATAGTTAACCAAATAGGTACACAGACTAACTATTTAGCAGTCTTATGGCTTGGGGTTAGAAGCTGTTCAGGGTCCTGTTGGTTCCAGAATTTGCATCAGTACCACTCGCTGTGTGGTAGCAGAGAGAACAGTCTATGATTTGGGTGGCTGGAGTCTTTGACAATTTTTAGGGCCTTCCTCTGACACCGCCTGGTATAGAGGTTCTGGATGGCAGAGAGCTCGGCCCCACTGATGTACTAGGCTGTACGCACTACACTCTGTAGCACCTTGCAGTCGGATGCCAAGCAGTTGTCATACCAAGCTGTGATGCAGCCAGTCAAGATGCTCTCAACAGTGCAGCTGTAGAACGTTTTGAAGATCTTAGGGCCCGTGCCAAATATTTTCAGACTGCTGAGGGGGGAAGAGGCGTTGTTGTGCCCTCTTCACGACTGTGATGGTGTGTGTGGTCCATGATAGATCCTAAGTGATGTGGACACCTAGGAACTTGAAGCTCTCGACCCACTCCCCTACAGCCCCTCCATTTCCTGTAGTCCACGATTAGCTCCTTTGTCTTGCTGATGGAGAGGTTGTTGTCCTGGCACCACACTGCCAGGTCTCTGACCTCTTCCCTATAGGCTGTCTCATCGTCATCTGTGATCAGGCCTACCACCATCGTGTCGTCGGCAAACTTAATGATGCTGTTGGAGTTGTACGTGGCCACACAGTCATGGGTGAACAGGGAGTACAGGAGGGGACTAAGCACGCACCTATGAGGGGCCCCCATGTTGAGGGTCAGTGTGGCAGATGTGTTGTTGCATACCCTCACCATCTGGGGGCGTCCCGTCAGGAAGTCCAGGATCCAGTTGACGAGGGAGGTGTGTAGGCATGTGTGTGTGTCCTTGTACTCTGGACTACTTACTGTTGAGTGCGTCCTGAATGCTCAATGGCTGAAAAATAAAAATTACACAGAAATATGAAACTGGACCAGTTCCTCAAGCCGGCGTTGATTCATGGCAACCTTTAGGAAATGTCAAGTGGCTAATGGAAATGAGGGATACTTCTCATCTTTGAGCCTCTCCTGCACTTTAGGGCATTCTGCACCTCCATCTGAATATCAGAGGTATCCGGAAGGGCACCGTATTCACCCGGGAGTTTCTTGTGTCTTTCCCGGGTGAGGTTCTTTCCCCTGGAGAAGGAAATTATTCTGGAATTTACTGAGTGAGATAACCATCACACACACACAAACAGGAACAGGACTACCCAGGCCTCAATGCCGTGTCACATGTTTGGTCTGTTAATTCACACTAGAAGCGCTGGGCCTCTGTGCATACAAGAATGTCTTTGGAACGTCTACATTTCAAACAGTCTTATTACTCCATTTAATCCCTAGGAGTCGATTGATGCACTCGTGCGTCAATCTAATTAACGTAATAAAACATCCCCATCAAAATCTGTCTGTTTCAGTTACAGCAGTGTTTTCCAAACTCTGTCCTGGGGTACCCAAGGGGGCACATTTAGTTTTTGGGCCTAACAGTACACATCTGATTTAAATGATCAAAGTTTGATGATTAGTTTATTATTTTAATCAGCTATGTAGTGCTAGGGCAAAAAACAAAACGTGCACCCCTTGGGTCCCGAGGGCAGAGTTTGGGAAGACCTGATCTAGAGATATCTGTCTCAATCCACCACATCCGCCTATGTCGACCTTTCCACATCTGCAGTGGAAAGTGGCAGAGCTACAGAGCTGTCAGACCAGGAGACATCCTGAAAGTCGGTTTTCTCACGAAAATCTCTGTAGTGAAGGGTTTGGCCTACAAAACTAATATGACCACTCTATGGAAAGATGAGACTCGCACAAACATGATGGACTGGACTCGTATGAAAGTAACCCGGTACCAGTTTAAAAGATGAATAACTACAGTGCCTTGCAAAAGTATTCATCCCCCTTTGTGTTTTTGCTATTTTGTTGTATTACAACCTGTAATTTAAATTGATTTTTAATTTGGATTTCATGTAATGGACATACACAAAATAGTCAAAATTGTTGAAGTGGAATGAAAAAAAATTAGTTGTTTCAAAAAATGCTAAAACATAAATAACGGAAAGGTGGTGCGTGCATATGTATTCACCCCCTTTGCTATGAAGCCCCTAAATAAGATCTGGTGCAACCAATTACCTTCAGAAGTCACATAATTAGTTAAAATAAGTCCACCTGTGTGCAATCTAAGTGTCACATGATCTGTCACATGATCTCAGTATATATACACCTGTTCTGAAACGCCACTAAGCAAGGGGCACCACCAAGCAAGCGGCACCATGAAGACCAAGGAGCTCTCCAAACAGGTCAGGGACAAAGTTGTGGAGAAGTACAGATCAGGGTTGGGTTATGAAAAAATATCAGAAACTTTGAACATCCCACGGAGCACCATTAAATCCATTATTAAAAAATGGAAAGAATATGGCACCACAATAAACCTGCCAAGAGAGGGCCACCCACCAAAACTCATGGACCAGGCAAGGAGGGCATTAATCAGAGAGGCAACAAAGACACCAAAGATAACCCTGAAGAAGCTGCAAAGCTCCACAGCGGAGATTGGAGTACCTGTCCATAGGACCACTTTAAGCTGTGCACTCCACAGAGCTGGGCTTTACAGAAGAGTGGCCAGAAAAAAGCCATTGCTTAAAGAAAAGAATAAGCAAACACGTTTGGTGTTCACCAAAAGACATGTGGGAGACTCCCCAAACATATGGAAGAAGGTACTGTGGTCAGGTGAGACTAAAATTGAGCTTTTTGGCCATCAAGGAAAATGCTATGTCTAGAGCAAACCCAACACCTCTCATCACCCCGAGAACACCATCCTGCTGTGGGGATGTTTTTCAGCGGAAGGGACTGGGAAACTGGTCAGAATTGAAGGAATGATGGATGGCGCTAAATACAAGGAAATCCTTGATGGAAACCTGTTTCAGTCTTCCAGAGATTTGAGACTGGGACGGGGGTTCACCTTGCATACTGCTAAAGCAACACTCAAGTGGTTTAAGGGCAAACATTTAAATGCCTTGGAATGGCCTAGTCAAAGCCCAGACCTCAATCCAATTGAGGATCTGTGGTATGACTTAAAGATTTTTGTACACCAGCGGAACCCATCTAACTTGAAGGAGCTGGAGCAGTTTTGCCTTGAAGAATGGGCAAAAATCCCATTGTCTAGATTTGCCAAGCTTATATAGACATACCCCAAGAGACTTGCAGCTTTAATTGCTGCAAAAGGTTGCTCTACAAAGTATTGACTTTGGGGGGTTGAATAGTTAGGCACGCTCAAGTTTTCTGTTTTTTTGTCTTATTTCTTGTTTGTTTCACAAGAAAAAATATTTTGCATGTTCAAAGTGGTAGGCATGTTGTGTAAATCAAATGATACAAACCCCCCAAAAATCTATTTTAATTCCAGGTTGTAAGGCAACAAAATAGGGAAAATGCCAAGGGGGGTGAATACTTTCGCAAGCCACTGTACTTCACATTTAGATGCTAATAGAGTTTGGTAGTCTACTTTACAAAAATACATATGGCATGGTGCAAAAGTGCCCCCCCAACAACAACAAAAAACACTTGTCACATTTGCTGTTTTACAGGGTTAGCCATAGTAGTACGGCGCCCCTGGAGCAAATTACGGTTAAGTTTCTTGTTCAAGGGCACGTCGACAGATTAGTTAGCTCAGGTATTCAAACCAGCAACCTTTTGTTACTGGCCCAATGCTCTAACCGCTAGACTACCTGCCGCCCATATGAGTTTTACTGGCTCAGTACCTTAATTCTACCTTATTAGGAGAAGTGTTGAGCGCAACTTCCAAGAGACACATTTCTCTGCACATTATTTTCCCACCATGCACCAACCTTTCTCTCTCTCACCAGGGAAAGTCTGACCTATCCAGGGATTCTTCAGCCCAGGCAGGATAATCTGACGCTTCTCTGATGGCACTACATATCCTCTATATTCATCCTCTCTCTCTTTTTCCCCTTCACAAGTCAGGGTGCCGAGTTTGCACAAACGAGAGACACTTTGAAAAATAAGCTTCTCGTTTGGGCCAGAGTGGATTCAGATGGTTGGCCGGGGCTCAAAGAGAGTAAAAGGGGTTGGGGTCAGCTTATAACATCAGTGAATGGATATACAGGCGCTACGCGGCAATGAGCGCCGATGTTCCTCCCTCGTGTGGAGTCCCTCAATCAAAGGCCTGGTCATTATGAATGTGGGTTAAAGCCATCCGTCACTCTCTCGCCCCGTACATTCTCTCTCTCTCTCTCGCTCTCTCTCTCTCTCTCTCTCTCTCTCTCTCTCTCTCTCTCTCTCTCTCTCTCTCTCTCTCTCTCTCTCTCTCTCCCTCCTTCTCTCCTTCTTTCTCCCCCTTTCTCTTCCTCTATCTCCCTCCTTCTCTCTCTCTCGCTCCCTCCTCTCTCTCGCTCCCTCTCTCGTTCTCTCTCCTCTTCTCTCTCCTCTTCTCTCCCTCTTCTCTCCCTCTTCTCTCCATATTTTCTCCCTCTTCTCTCCCTATTCTCTCCCTATTCGCTCCCTCTTTTCTCCCTCTTTTCTCCCTCTTCTCTCCCTCTTTTCTCCCTCTTCTCTCCCTAGTTTCTTCCTCTTTTCTCCCCCCTTTCTCCCTCTTTTCTCCCTCTTCCCCATCTTCTCTCCCTCTTCTCTCCCTCTTTTCTCCCTATTTTCTCCCTCTTTTCTCCCTATTTTCTCCCTCTTCGCACCCTCTTCTCTCCCTCTTTTCTCACTCTTCTCTCCCTATTTTCTCCCCATTTTCTCCATCTTCTCTCCCTATTTTCTCCCTATTTTCTGCCTCCTTTCTCCCTCTTCTCTTCCTCTTTTCTCCCTCTTCGCTCCCTATTCGCTCCCTCTTTCCTCCCTATTTTCTCCCTCTTCGCTCCCTCTTCTCTCCCTATTTTCTCCCTCTTCTCTCCCTATTTTCTCCTTCTTTCCTCCCTCTTCTCTCCCTCTTCTCTCCCTCGTTCTCCCCCTGTATGTCTGTTGTTCACTTTCTCCATGTTGGTTTGGATTTTTGACCGAACCTGCCTCGGCTCCAGTATCACATTTTGGAGACTGACCAAAAACATGGGAAAATTGGAAGCATCTGCAAATGAGAAATACCTACACTACTGGTTTAAAATACATATAACTCCCCCCCCCCCCCCCCCCCCCGATATAGTAACACTTTAGTATTGTTTCCACTCTTCAGTGAAAGTCAAATTTAGTGAAGTAATCTATATATATATCTCCGTCAATCTATGTGTGTCTCCGTCAAGTCTCAAAGTGATCTGTGTATGTCTGTATGTATGTATGTATGTATGTATGTATGTATGTATGTATGTATGTATGTATGTATGTATGTATGTATGTATGTATGTATGTATGTATGTATGTACAGTATGTATGTATGTATGTATGTATGTATGTATGTATGTATGTATGTATGTACAATATGTATATTGTATGTATGTATGTATGTATACATTATATATGTATGTATGTATGTACAGTATGTACAGTATATACAGTATGTATGTATGTATGTATGTATGTACATTATGTATGTATGTATTTATGTATGTACAGTATGTATGTATGTATGTATGTATGTATGCATGTACAATATGTATGTATGTATGTATGTATGTATGTATGTATGTATGTATGTATGTATGTATGTATATATGTATGTATAGGGCGGCAGGTAGCTTAGTGGTTAAGAGTGTTGTGCCAGTAACCGAAAGGTCGCTGGTTCTAATCCCCGAGCCGACTAGGTGAAAAATCTGTTGATGTGCCCTTGAGCAAGGCACTTAATCCTAATTGCTCCTGTAAGTCGCTCTGGATAAGAGTGTCTGCTAAATGTAAAAAAAAGTATTTATGTATATATGAACGCCTTGCCTCTAGGCTACACCTTGAGTGCTGCCTGTGACCTAAAATAGTCCTTTAAGTCCACTGGTTAGGTGTCACAGGAAAGGGTTAAGCGAGACCTGCGGTGGGTTACAGATTGGCCAGAACATTCATGAAAGTAGACCGCAAATGGTGCAGAGCAACACGCAACAACACCTGCATCTCAGAGACTACAGAGTTTCATCACATCAGCTCTTATATAACCGCTTTCTAAATGGCTGGCATGTATTTGTCAGCTCTTATATAACCGCTTTCTAAATGGCTGGCATGTATTTGTCTCTACGTGCGCCTTCGGTTCTATTATCTGCCGTATCAAATAAAAAATATGCAACAATGTAAATGTGAAACCTACACCTGAAAAAAATGCCAAAAATCAGGAAGGTTTTCAGTACGGTATGTGACAAAGGAGATGATGTAGTGCATTGTGCAGTATATAAGAATAAACAAGCCATAGACGAAGACTAATTTTAACAATGGTTCTTCTAGTACATGAAAATTATTGAACGGTGAATACATGCCTTCTCTCCCTCCTCCCTTTACATACATCCACTCCTGTTGTATTGTGCTGTGCTGTAGGCCTACTAGACATGTGGTAACATTTACAGACACTGACGTGTTACATATGTCTCCAGTATGACTCACAGTGCAGTGTTGGTGTTCCACCAGTCATATAGACAGACAGTCGGTCAGTGGCTGTGGTAAGAAAGTATGAGAGAGGCTAAGAGTTTCTCCCATAGTGAGTCTGTCTGTCTCTCTCTCTCTCTCTCTCTCTCTCTCTCTCTCTCTCTCTCTCTCTCTCTCTCTCTCTCTCTCTCGCTCTCTCTCCCGCTCTCTCTCGCTCCTCTCTCTCTCTCTCTCTCTCTCTCTCTCTCTCTCGCCTCTCTCTCTCTCTCTCTCTCGCTCTCTCTCTCTCTCTCTCTCGCTCTCTCTCTCTCTCTCTCTCTCTCTCTCTCTCTCTCTCTCTCTCTCTCTCTCTCTCTCTCTCTCTCTGTGACCATGTGTGTCTCATCTTAGGGGATTTCCTGAGTTAGGCGGTAGATAGGTTAGTGAGGTGTGAACATGGCTTTGCTAAGGGTGTTCTGTACAACACTTTTCACATCACATTGCTGCTGAGTTGAAGAGCACTGCCTCAGACAGTACTGTACATGACAACTGAATACATCCACTTTGTCGAGAAAAGTATAAAAGCGGAACTGAATCTTTATTTACAGTTTTTCTCGATTGCTAAGACACATTTCTTGAAAGCTGCTCTCCTTTTCTCTTAACTGTGAACACAAAACCCAATTTTCAAGCTACATTCACAAAACCTCAGACTCTTCTTGCAAAACCAAACTTTCACCTCAAAACAGTTCAATCTGTGCTCAAAACTGAACTATGTTGTCAAATCGTGCCCGAGTCAATCAAAATAAAAACACTACTGAACAGTCACTAAACACTACGCAGAAAAATAGAAAACACAATGCTCAGGACATGAAGCTGGAGAAATAAATGTTTATTGTTCACTGTAGGCTAAATGCATGTTGCAAAACAAAACAAAAACTGTGCATTTAGCACTTGTACAAAAAGACAAAACAGAAATATTGTGCATTTACATGTAGCACTTGTAAAAACAAACAGAAATCTTATGCGTTTGCCACTTGTGTACAGTAAGCCCATGTAAAAAAAAATTTCTGGCCAGGCAACGGGGGAAAAAAACCCTGGCATGCCGTATCCAGGCTTGGCATGCCTCCACACCTATGTCACCACAGGCAAGTCCCATGGCTTGCAGGAGATTTACCCTGGTGTAAGGTTGGCGTTCATATACCTTCCACCGCCATGAGGAGAATAATTCCTCAATGGGGTTTAGGGAAAGGGGAGTACGGTGGAAGGCAAAGATTGATAAAACCTTGGTTCATATTGTACCACTCTCTAACCTGGAGGGGCTCTGTGAAAACTCACATTGTCCCAAACAACAACATAGATGGGATGCTCATCCTGCTGCCCTAACAAAGCATCTCGCATGTGATTGAGGAAAATGAGGAGCTGGTGAGTGTTGTAGGGCCCCAGGTTGGCATGATGGTGGACAACCCCATGATTGCTGATGGCAGCACATAATGTGACATTGCCACCACGCTGCCCAGGAACACCAACAATGGCCCGATGGCCAATCACATTACGGCCTCTCCTTCTCCTTTTGGTGAGATTAAACCCAGCTTCATCCATGTAGATGTATTGATGGGGTCTTTCCATTGCATCCAGTTGAAAAACCCTCTGTAGAAATAGATATAGTTTTGTAAGTGATACGGAAAAAGTGATTTAGGCCACTACAGTAAATCACTACTTAGAGTAATCAACATTGAATGTGTCTGGATATATGCCAACCTGTACATACTGGAATCTTTGCTCTTTGACTCTGTCTGAGTTGCGATCAAAGGGCACTCTGTATAGCTGTTTCATGCGCAGTCTGTTGCGCTTGAGGACACGATCAACAGTAGAGAGGCTGACACTGTTGATACCCTCAAAATGTAATGGTCCTCAATGATCTTCTGCTGAATTTCGCTCAGTTTAATGGCATTTTTCTTACGGACCATATCAACAATTAGGGTCTCTTGGTGTGGGGAGAACATACCTGTCCTCCCATCCCCATGTGGCAGTCTTTCAATTCTACAAAAAGAGAACATGGAGTTACAAAAATATACATGGAATACTAGGCCTACAAACAGTTAGACCAACCCTCCATTACAATACTACAGTACATTGGTACAGTGATGTACTGAAACATATATTCACTTACAGTATACTGTGGTACAGTATATAGTATGTCATACAGTAATTGCTGTCAACATTTACATACTGTACTATAATGTCAAAAAAAGGTAATTACCTGTTCTCTTCTCTAAATCTTCGGATTATGGTGGACACAGTGAATCTACTGATGTTTGGTTGTACCCTTTGTCCAGCCTCCCTCATGCTCATACCATGGACAAGAACATGGTCAATCACAGTAGCTCTGATTTCATCAGATATTACTGTTCTTTGTCTTCGCTGACCACCTCGACCACCTCGACCTCCTCTCACACCCGAACTCTTCCTCTCAGATTTCTATCCATTGTAGGGGCCTCACAAACCAGTGCTCTCTGGAACTGGCTTACTGTATATGTTCCCTCACATCATTAGCCACAAGTGTGATCAATTTTGAGTTGTTGTGTTCAAGTGGTGATACCTGTGCTCTAATTGTGTTTAACTTTTGTCACATGTGCTCACCATTATGCAGCACGGGTGCATCACAATGAAAATGTGTTGGCAAGTTGTGTCTAAACAGGTGAAAAGTGCTTATGGTTTTGCCAAAAGAGTGATTGATTCAATCAGTGGGTTCAGGCAACTGAGCATTTGGTTCAGACAATAGGGTTTAGTGTTTTAGCAATTGAGAAAAACTGTAAACACAATTATATGAGTATATGAGTTCAGCACTAGCTGAAATGTTAGTGTTGGATATGACCTAAAATGAAATAACCTAGGTGATGTCTGTTTGTTTTGGCTAATATAGCCCTATTTGGGTTATAAACAAGGTCACAGCAAGCAATTTGCTATAGTTCTTATGCACGAATCGTGCTGTCTTATTTAACTCAGCAATTCGCCAATTGATGTAATCCTAATAGTCTCCAAGAGCTTGCAGGAGCTGTAAGCAGAAAGGGGAATATTGGTGTCTCTTAGAAAGAAAGACAGAGTTGTAAATTGTTGCCAATTAGAAACAATGCATCCCACTTACATTAGACACCTTCGCCTCACACAATCACCTACTTTTATTGGGGGGAAATTAACTATGTTAACTACTGAGTATAAAGTAAGGAGAAAGGTGTCATGTTTATTGTAATTACACATCCTTTGTTCAATTATCAATGTTTCCAAGACAATTTAAGTTTAAACTCTTTTATTGTTTTGAAAAACACAAACTGTCCCTGAAATTATAAAATGTACTATTATAGTTCATTTATTCAGTAAATATGAGGAATTTGTGTTCAAAGTAATGCAAACTGCTATGGGAGTTTGATGAATATTGCTACATGATAAAAAGCAGCGATTGCATTCATGTTCTCATATGAGAACCACTGGCCAGATATCTGTTGTTAGACCACTGGTTGTCCAAAAACCACAAAACAACAGCTTCCAATCCTGTTCTTCCCAAAAATGTTGTGGTGGTGGAGGAGAAAAAACTAACAAAACATACAAATTGTGCAACCAATATCTCTGGCAGCGCAGCAAGGCTCTAGTTTCAAAACACCCTACTCTCTGCATCCCAAGGACTGCAAGGCTGCAATGCTGACTATGCAAGATGAGCGTCTTGAGCACAACATGTGAGTGAAGAGGAAATGGGTAAAAGTATTTGATAAAAAAAAGAAATAGGTCTTCACCTCAGGGTAAAGAAGGAACCCGGTCAAAGAAAACATCATGCAGCAGACTGATTCCTCTGGTCTCCTTCTGCAGACACTGTCAACACCCACCGCCTTCTGCTCACACTGACTCTAATAGCTAAATAACAGGCCTACTAGTTGTGGAAGATACTCATCTTATTATAATATTTAAATCACATTTTAGGTGTGATGTGCATATTTCTTTCTTTCTTTCTCTATTTCTTTCTTTCTCTATTTCTTTCTTTCTTTCTTTCTTTCTTTCTTTCTTTCTTTCTTTCTTTCTTTCTTTCTTTCTTTCTTTCTTTCTTTCTTTCTTTCTTTCTTTCTTTCTTTCTTTCTTTCTTTCTTTCTTTCTTTCTTTCTTTCTTTCTTTCTTTCTTTCTTTCTTTCTTTCTTTCTTTCTTTCTTTCTTTCTCTTTCAATTGTATCCATAGGCAAACTGCCCCGACCACAATAGTTATGAACACACATTAATAAATAGTACACAGGGACCCCGAGAATTATCTGTGGTCAGTGGCTTGGATGAGGGATGAGGGACGAGAGGCTCGGGGCTGAGACAGGGTTGGGGGAGAATCTGGGAGGGGTGAGGGGGTTGAGACAGTGTTGGAGGACAGTCTGGGAGGGGTGGGGGGTGAGACAGGGTTGGAGGACAGTCTGGAAGGGGTGAGACAGGGTTGGAAGACAGTCTGGGAGGGGTGAGGGGGTGAGACAGGGTTGGAAGACAGTCTGGGAGGAGTGGGGGTGAGACAGGGTTGGAAGACAGTCTGGGAGGAGTGGGGGTGAGACAGGGTTGGAAGACAGTCTGGGAGGGTGAGACAGGGTTGGAAGACAGTCTGGGAGGGATGAGGGGTTGAGACAGGGTTGGAAGACAGTCTGGGAGGGGTGAGACAGGGTTGGAAGACAGTCTGGGAGGGGTGAGGGGGGTGAAACAGGGTTTTAGGACAGTCTGGGAGGGGTGAGGGGGTGTGAGACAGGGTTGGAGGACAGTCTGGGAGGGGTGAGGGGGTGAGACAGAGTTAAGGGACAGTCTGGGAGGGTGAGGGGGGTGAGACAGGGTTGGAGGACATTCTGGGGGGTGAGACAGGGTTGGAGGACAGTCTGGGAGAGGTGAGGGGGTGAGACAGGGTTGGAGGACAGTCTTGGATGGGTGAGGGGGGTGAGAAAGGGTTGGAGGACAGTCTGGGAGGGGTGAGGGGGGTGAGACATGGGAAAGAGTCTTTGGGGCCACCACACTTCAGCCCTGAATGAGTTTGTGTGTTAGCCAAGCGAGAGCTGTCCGTAGTCACCCACCCACCCGCTTCTTCCTCTTAAGTATACTTATATCTGTATATATGAGAAACAGAGAGAGAAAGAGAGAGAGAGAGAGAGAGAGAGAGAGAGAGAGAGAGAGAGAGAGAGAGAGAGAGAGAGAGAGAGAGAGAGAGAGAGAAGCTGATAATTCAAACAGACCCACAATTTAGCTGGCGTCGGGAATGTTTACAGCCAAAGTTTGTTTAAGTCTGATAAAACGCACATGGTCTGTTTTAACAGGGTACCATACACTGCCCTCGTCTCGCAGTCATGCTCTGAGACACACTCTCCTCTCCTTCTTCCTCATATTTCATCCCACGTCTCTCTCTGTTTTTTATCTCTCTATTGCCATCAGGGGTCTGTCTGTTACCTCCTCATTCAATCAAGAAAGGCAAGTCTATTATGTAATATCAATTGATTGTCCTCTGCAGCTGTTAATTCAGTTATTATATTCCACTTTATATATTCCGATAACAAATTAAAGTTGTTTGCTTCTTTGAAGTACATACAGTTTAGTGTTCTTGCAGAGCGACCTGATTATAGTCAATGTGTACGTACGTTAGTTAGTGCATTGACAGTGGTTGGAGGGGTGAGGTGTAAGGATCATTTAATATCTTGTTTCTATGGCTCCCCGTTATAAACAGTGACACCGGTAATAGAGGTATTTCACATCTCAACATAAGGCTGGAAAATAATATAAATACTGATAAGAAATAGTTTAACCATAAAGGCACTTGAATGAAGATGGTAAGCAAAAAGTAAAATATATTGCATAGCCTATGTACATTTCATATCAGTATAACTTTTTTCATGTGATAGCACCTGCTAATAAACATCATTATTTTCTTCTTTCATTTTTCCTCACCTCTTCAGAACCTGTCAAATGTTAAAATACATTTTTTTTAAAAATTGTAAGTGTCTCAATATAATGTGAAAATGAACAGTACAACACATAGTTTAGCTGTGTTCTTTTTATAACTGTTGGCTCTGTTCATATGAATGTATTTCACAGTGTGATGACACTTTCTTCATGGTTATATAAGCTACAGTGCTGCTATTGTCATGTGGGCTTCATCCAGTCCAAATTTGAGATTTTAGGTTCCAACCGCCGTGTCTTTGTGAGACGCAGAGTAGGTGAACGGATGATCTCCGCATGTGTGGTTCCCACCGTGAAGTATGGAGGAGGAGGTGTAATGGTGTGGTGGTGCTTTGCTGGTGACACTGTCTGTGATTTATTTAGAATTCAAGGCACACTTAACCAGCATTGCTACCACAGCATTCTGCAGCGATACGCCATCCCATCTGGTTCACGCTTAGTGGGACTATTATTTGTTTTTCAACAGGACAATGACCCAAAACACACCTCCAGGCTCTGTAAGGGCTTTTTGACAAAGGAGCGTGATGGAGTGCTGCATCAGATGACCTGGCCTCAACAATCACCCGACCTCAAACCAATTGAGATGGTTTGGGATGAGTGAAAGAAAAGCAGCCAACAGATGCTTCCATATGTGTTATTTCATAGTCTTGATGTCTTCACTATTATTCTATAATGTAGAAAATAGTCAAAATAAAGAAAAACCCTTGAATGAGTAGGTGTGTCCAAACTTTTGACTGGTACTATATATATAAAAAAGATTTGATAAAATATAGATTTTGGCCTTTACTACTAAAGCCCATTGAAACACATTGAATAACACATTCATACATGGCAAAAAGGACAGTCAAAAAATTAACCATTAGAAACAAGATTTTGAGTGTCTGTCCTAAATCAAGGAGATTTTTTAAAAAACTCAGGAAATATACATATACATTTTTTTACACATATTTAACCCCTTTTTTTGGGTAGGCACAAAACTGCCTTCATACTTTCATTTGTTTTCTAAAACCGGTACCGGTTACCTTCAGACGAGTCCCGTGACACTTGTGGGGGTTGTAGAGCAAAACGGAAAACACCATCGTGTTCGTGAGAGTCTCCCCTTTCCATAGAGTTCAGAAACTACAGATGTTTATGTGAGAAGACCAATTTTCGGGATGTCTCATGGTCTGACAAACGCTGTTCTAGCTCTGCCACCTTTCACTGCAGATGCAGAAGATTGAGACGCATCCAATGCAAAAAGCCAGATATCTGTAGTTTAAACTGAAGGATTTTGAAGGGGATTTTTTTGTTATGTAACTTAGAATGACTCACTGGTGCGTCAATCGACTCTAGGGGGCTATTAAACAACCACCAAGAAAGAGTATAACTGGAATCTGACCCAGCATGCTTCTTTCTCACACCTCTCTATCTCTGATTGAGCAGATAAGGACCTAAGCTACGGAGAGAGAGAACGAGAGAGAGAGAGAGAGAGAGAGAGCAAGAGAGAGCGAGAGAGAGAGAGAGAGAGAGAGAGAGAAATTGAAATTGAATTGAGAGAGCGAGAGAGAGAGAGAGAGAGAGGGATCTAGGCAGTGTAGCAGGGAGCTGCTCTGGGGGCATGTTTGATTGAGGGGGCTGCCCTGCACCCATCTTTCAGTGGGGTGCAAACACAGTTATTACCAGGCAGCTAGACCTCCTCTCCTCTGGGTTTTGGTCCTGGCCTAATTCAAAATTATTTCTGAACAGTGCGTAATGAGAAGCCCACAGAGAGAGAGAGGGAGGGAGAGAGAGAGCGAGGCTGCTTTGGCCTAAAACGGAGGTTAACGCCCAGAGAGATGGCATGTTTGTGTGTTGCTTGTATGTGTGTTCGTGCGTGTGTGTGTGTGTGTGTGTGTGTGTGTGTGTGTGTGTTTGTGTGTGTGTGTGGAATCTCCAAATTTGTTTAATAGACCTTGAAGTCATTGGTCAATTCAAAACACATAAAAAATCTACTTTGATCACCAGTCTCCACACTGCACTCTCAATTACATTAGAAAGTGCAGACAGGGGATATAGGGCAGTTGCATTATTTTATTATAAAAATTAATGATTTCATGTTAACATTCCTAGCCAAAAATAATTAAGAAGAAAAGCAGTTAGATTTCAAAAAAAATAAAAAAATAAAAAATCTTGAAAGGTTAAAGTGTAACAACAGCAAATCAGGATCATTAAGGTAGAACTATAGCCTCTAAGGGTGCATTCCAAATGGTACCCTTTTCCCTATATAGTCCACTACTTTTGACGAAAGCCCTATGAGCCCTCGTCAAAAGTAGTGCACTATAAAGGGAATAGGGTGCCATTTGGGACACATCAAGAGTTTACACGAGCAGCATGTCAGCACTATACGACTGGGGAAATGGCTGTTATGGTATCATGGCTCTACTTCAGAAGCATAGGGCACTCAGAACAGCTGCCTTGACTTAAGAACACATGACGGACAGTATGCACTAAATCAATTGTTTCAATACCGTCTGCTTTGTGTTGGAATTGTAATACCACATCATAGAGGGTGGTTCCTCTTATGTGAACGAATAATTGTAGCTAAACGCTATAGAGTTAAACGCTTTCCTTTCTATTAGGAACAATGTTCAATATTTTTTTTAAGTGCAGGGTTTGATTTTAAATGGTTAGGGCCAGTGAGCTAGATGTGTTTCCCCTTTCATGAAATAGAGTTTTATTTATTGGAGGTTGTTCAAAGCTTTGTTAAATTCCCTCTCACACACTGAGACTCTTTAACATACTAATGGGTTTACCCCCTGCCTAAGAGAGAAAAGACCAACTGGTGCCTCTTTCCTCCCCTGATATTATAGGGCTCCCATCAAAATGAGTGCACTATGTAGGGAATAGGGTGCGTCCCAGCAGTACATAGCAGCACATAGCCACTGGATTAGACACCCAGTGGAGTCCCTGGCACTCACTCAGGACCGGATTACTGCTCTCTCTCCAAGCAATGAGCTATACCCCAAACCTCAGAGAAGAGTGGCACCCCACACTACAGACTCTGTTTACACTACTGCTGCTTCGGACAGCTTTCTCTCCCCTTCTCCAGGTCACAGAGAGAGACGGGGGGAAATTAAGACACCCAGCACCAAAACCAACTCATACAAAGTCTCCTTTGACTGTGTTCTATACCTTCCAGTCGGTCAGTGTTCAAATTTGATTTCACGCTAGGAGCTGGAGACGCTGGCTGACAGGCGTCGCTGAAGACATAGGGATGAGGGAGATTACTCTGGTAATACGTAGTGGGCTACAGTCTCTCCTCTCCCCTCCCCTCTGCAGCGGACCTAATTGAAACCAAACGGCTGTCTTTGGCCAGCGCTTACACACAGAGAGTCATTAAACCTCATTCTTGGCCGCTTCTGTTTACTTAAAAAGCAATCGCAAAGTTCCTCATCAATCAACAACAACAAAGTGGTGATCTCACAAGAGACAAATTCTTATTCTCTTCATAACCCGAGTCAGAGCGCCCCGACACAGCTGCATTAAATAGACACAATTAGAACCAACTCTCCCTCTCCCTGCCACAGAGTATCACAATGCTTTCATTGGTTTGCCATTTTACATTTCCAGAGATGGCCGCTAACAGATTACTGCTGACATATTCCTGTAACCTGTAAAAGATGCATCGAGCCCAGCTAGCCACCCAGGCTTTACAAGCACTGCCAGTCCCCTCCTGGTGGACATACTACCTGGGCCTACAGTGCTAGGAAAGACATACAGCCGTCCCAGTCACACCACACTGACTGAGACACTGAATATGCATCTCAAATGGCACCCTGTTCTCTACATAGTGCACTACGTTTCACCAGAGCCCTATGGGAGAATGAATGACAGTTTCCACAGAACCCTTTGGCTGTTAATTCCCCATGCAGCTGAATTAAGAAGCAAGGATCCACTGCTTGATTTCAGCATTGTGGATTGTTATACCGGACAGTGCATCTCAACAGTGAGGAAAATAAGTGAATAAGAGAATAATTTGTATGTTGTAGTGTAAAGATTATCTTAATTCTGAATATTATCTGCAATTCTGGATACCTGGCAATATACAGTATATTGCAAAAGTGTAGCATCAGTACCAGCTGTGAGCTAAAGGTGCATTGATCTATTGAACAGAACACTCCTCCTCCTCCTCCTTTTCCTCCTTTTCCTCCTTTTCCTCCTTTTCCTCCACCTCCTCCTCCTCTTCCTCCTCCTCCTCCTCCTCCTCCTCCTCCTCCTCCTCCTCCTCCTCCTCTTTCTCCTCCTCATCCTCATCCTCCTCCTCCTCCTCCTCTTCCTCCTCCTTTTCCTCCTCCTCTCCTCCTCCTTCCTCCTCCTCCACCTCCTTCTCGTTTTCCTCTTCCTCTTCATCTTCCTCCTCCTCCTCCTCCTCCTCATATTCCCCCTATTCCTCCTCCTCCTCCTCCTCCTCCACCTTCTCCTCTTCCTTTCAATACCACTTCTACTACAATTACTACTACAGCTAATGAAACAAAGACAGAAAACACACTATTGAAAGACATAATACTTATCTTTTATGTAATATTCCCCTTTGATCAAATCAATAACTCTGTTTGTGATTGATGACCACCAAGAGAGAGTGTACAGTGGGGAAAAAAAGTATTTAGTCAGCCACCAATTGTGCAAGTTCTCCCACTTAAAAAGATGAGAGAGGCCTGTAATTTTCATCATAGGTACACGTCAACTATGACAGAAAAAATGAGAAAAAAATCCAGAAAATCACATTGTAGGATTTTTTATGAATTTATTTGCAAATTATGGTGGAAAATAAGTATTTGGTCAATAACAAAAGTTTCTCAATACTTTGTTATATACCCTTTGTTGGCAGTGAGACAGGTCAAACGTTTTCTGTAAGTCTTCACAAGGTTTTCACACACTGTTGCTAGTATTTTGGCCCATTCCTCCATGCAGATCTCCTCTAGAGCAGTGATGTTTTGGGGGCTGTCGCTGGGCAACACTGACTTTCAACTCCCTCCAAAGATTTTCTATGGGGTTGAGATCTGGAGACTGGCTAGGCCACTCCAGGACCTTGAAATGCTTCTTACGAAGCTACTCCTTCGTTGCCCGGGCGGTGTGTTTGGGATCATTGTCATACTGAAAGACCCAGCCACGTTTCATCTTCAATGCCCTTGCTGATGGAAGGAGGTTTTCACTCAAAATCTCACGATACATGGCCCCATTCATTCTTTCCTTTACACGGATCAGTCGTCCTGGTCCCTTTGCAGAAAAACACCCCAAAGCATGATGTTTCCACCCCCATGCTTCACAGTAGGTATGGTGTTCTTTGGATGCAACTCAGCATTCTTTGTCCTCCAAACACGACGAGTTGAGTTTTTACCAAAAAGTTATATTTTGGTTTCATCTGACCATATGACATTCTCCCAATCCTCTTCTGGATCATCCAAATGCACTCTAGCAAACTTCAGACGGGCCTGGACATGTACTGGTTTAAGCAGGGTGACACATCTTGCACTGCAGGATTTGAGTCCCTGGCGGCGTAGTGTGTTACTGATGGTAGGCTTTGTTACTTTGGTCCCAGCTCTCTGCAGGTCATTTACTAGGTCCCCCCGTGTGGTTCTGGGATTTTTGCTCACCGTTCTTGTGATCATTTTGACCCCACGGGGTGAGATCTTGCGTGGAGCCCCAGATCGTGGGAGATTATCAGTGGTCTTGTATGTCTTCCATTTCCTAATAATTGCTCCCACAGTTGATTTCTTCAAACCAAGCTGCTTACCTATTGCAGATTCAGTCTTCCCAGCCTGGTGCAGGTCTACAATTTTGTTTCTGGTGGCCTTTGACAGCTCTTTGGTCTTGGCCATAGTGGAGTTTGGAGTGTGACTGTTTGAGGTTGTGGACAGGTGTCTTTTATACTGATAACAAGTTCAAACAGGTGCCATTAATACAGGTAACGAGTGGAGGACAGAGGAGCCTCTTAAAGAAGAAGTTACAGGTCTGTGAGAGCCAGAAATCTTGCTTGTTTGTAGGTGACCAAATACTTATTTTCCACCATAATTTGCAAATAAATTCATTAAAAATCCTACAATGTGATTTTCTGGATTTTTTTTCCTCAATTTGTCTTTCATAGTTGACGTGTACCTATGATGAAAATTACAGACCTCTCTCATCTTTTTAAGTGGGAGAACTTGCACAATTGGTGGCTGACTAAAACCTTTTTTCCCCACTGTAGCTGTGTCCCAAATGGCAACCTATTCCCTAAATAGTGCACTAGATTTGACCAGGGCCCATAGGACTCTGGTCAAATGTAGTGCACTATGTCGGGAATATGGTTCCATTTTGGACATAGACAGAGAGTGGATCACTAGCCTCCTCCAGACCACACTTTGGAGTCGTGAACCATATCGTTTCCACTGCCGCAGACTTCTATTGGACTCGAGGGTCAGTCGATCATGTTGGGACCCAATCAGAGATAAAAAGGGTCCTCTGGCATTACAAAAGGAGTGACTGCATATCTGGTAGGCAGGCCCCGTGTAGCTCAGTTGGTAGAGCATGGCGCTTGCAACGCCAGGGTTGCAGGTTAGATTCCCACGGGGGGCCAGTATGAAAGAAAATATTTAACAAATTTAACATGTATGCACTCACTAACTGTAAGTCGCTCTGGATAAGAGCGTCTGCTAAATGACTAAAATGTAAATGTAATGGTTTTCAAAAGGGAGAGTCCGGCGCACAGATTTCTGCCCCAAACTTTAGTTCTTCAAAGTTAATGGTATCGTTCAGTACATTAATGCATATGGTTGAACATCGAAGTCCAACTCGTTAAAAATAAGACTTTCTTCCTGAAATTCATATTATGTTGCTTGCTTTGTTTGCCTTACAGATTTCTAAGAGAAATAAGAAGTCACCTGTGCCAACAGAAAATAATTGAGTCTGTAAATGAAAGCGTGACTACACCAACATCCAACATCCCTTCCAAACTAAATATCAAGTACTTATAATTTCTCCATTCATTCTCCATAATACCCATGCTAATATATGTATTCACAGTTATTGTTTTAATAACCCAGAAACGAACTCACATATACACAAAATATTCACCACATTCAATCCATAAAAACGTGGTGCTGTGGGATCAGGCTCCCACCATGTCATTAGGGCAGAGCACGAGGACCCCATGAAAGCTCTACCAAAAATTCTCCTTGAAGATGCACAGAAAGAAAGGAGGTGTATTGATCTGTCTGTCCACGGGTATGATAGTTAAGCCGGGTACTGAGTGAGGGACAGCCCCCGGATCCATATCTCAAAGACTTTAATCCAGGACTCTATACTGCTGGATTGGCCTTCACCTTAACCTCCTGACAACTGCTCCAACAGATCAGCCATGGAAATATTATTCTTCTCACAATCTCTTCTCCTCATCTTCTTCTTCATCTCCAGTTCTTTCTGTTTCTTTCATTTTTTCTCTCATATAGCTTTATATTGTGGTTATTAACAGACGTGTGCCTGTTCCCATCCGAATTACTGAGTCAAAGCTGAATTAATCCTTCGTTTTTATCATGTTTTAATGTTCTTATCCTCCCTCTTCTTAAAGTTCAGAACTTTGTTAGCATGACTTAGCTTCATAGCAAATGACTTAAACAGAAATTTTAGGTTGATGATGTCAAATTAGAGATGATATGAAATGACACTGTTTACTCCCCCCCCCCACACACACACACACTCCTGGCCTGCCATTCCTCGCTGGTACTGTGCTGTGTGGGTCTGTGTATTGGGGTCTCTGGCAGATGCTGACTGTGCATCTAGAGCCATAGGAGGTGGTCCAAGGCCAGTGAGCTGGGGCGAGCAAATAGTATTTACAACACACAAGGAATTAATAATCCCTGTAATGACTCAATTGAGTCTGGAACAACCTGGAGAAACGTGGAACAACCTGGAGCAACCGGGGACAAGCCATAACAGGGACCTAAAAACTGGTTTTGTCATATCTATTAAGGATTTTTCTGACCTCAAAGGGAATAAAGGTATAAAGGGAGGTAAAGTCAGTAAAATAATGAGGTACACTGTAGTTTAAGTTAAATGAGTAGGGGTGGCACAGTTATTGTGAACCAATGATTATGGATGTAGACCAACATGAAAATACAATAACTTTTATGATCTTTATTTTAAAATAGACAAACTTTACCCAAAACCAAGCAGTAGAGTAAAAGTAAGGATCATATCTAGCAGCCTTTAAGGAGAGACGGGGAGGCAAAACTAGCCAGTTTTCTAATGTTGTGCTCTGGAACAAACAACTGACTGAAGACAACTGACTGAAGACAACTGACTGAAGACAACTGACTGAAGACGGCTGACTGAAGACGGCTGGCTGAAGACAACTGACTGAAGACGGCTGACTGAAGACAGCTGACTTAAGACAGCTGACTGATGACGGCTGACTGAAGACGGCTGACTGAAGACAACTGACTGAAGACGGCTGACTGAAGACGGCTGACTGAAGACGGCTGACTGAAGACGGCTGACTGAAGACGGCTGACTGAAGACGGCTGACTGAAGACGGCTGACTGAAGACAACTGACTGAAGACAACTGACTGAAGACGACTGACTGATGACAACTGACTGAAGACGGCTGACTGAAGACGGCTGACTGAAGACAACTGACTGAAGACGGCTGACTGAAGACGGCTGTAGCCGAAGTGCGGTTGAGTCTGTTTCCGTGGTTATATGGACTCTTAACAACGTGATGAAACTTTGTTGCTTCTTGTTTCAGCAAGGTTTTGCAGCAAACTAGTATCATGAAATACATTCACCCAATATCTTACCAAAAACAGGACACAGTCTGACAGTCAGGAGCAGAGGAGAGGAGAAAATGTGCAAGTGTTTTTTTGGGGGGTGGGGGGGGTGGGGGCTATTCGTCATGCCTTGATCATCTCCATAGCAACCGTCTGGAAAGCTCCTGAAACTTGAACATGACCAGTGACACTGACATAGAGGTCGGAGGTTAGAGGTCAGATAAGCAGCCATTAGAGGACATCCTGGGTCTATTTGCCTCTCTGGTCACCAGGGATGATCTCTTATTTGCCTGTCTGGTCACAGAATGTTGACCTTTCATTGTCTAGAAAATTCCATAATGAGAATCCTTTGAATCCTTAGAATGGTACGTAAAACCATACCTACCTTAAAATAGTTATATTGGTGATTCACCATATGGAAAATGGTGTTTCAATCAAAAATGAGAACGTGTTTTCAATTTGCAATGAGGAACAATGTTTTACACTGGTAGTTGTAGACATGCATAACACAATGCATTAAATGTCCTTTGTGGAACAATGAGGATTGAAAGAGAATGTTTGAGTCATGCAGAGCAGAAGAGAAAATGGAGTGATCATAGGGGTATAGAATAGTGTGTTCACTATGACTAAAACGCCACGTCATTACAGGGGTCTTTAGTGATCAGGAAAGGATTACAAATCCATCTGCAGGGGCTAGTTAATAGAAGGTCATTTTAAAAAGGCACCCAGATCAATCTGCTTTCATAAATCCAGCTGATTTAGATAAAGGCATATACTCTCCCTGGTCTTCACTACATATTTATTCACCACTGCCCATTTCTCACTTCAACCACACATTTTCAAATGCGTCCCAAATGGTACCCTATTCACTATAAAGTGCACTACATTTGACCAGAGCCTATGGGGAATCGGGTGCCTTTTTGGACAAAGCCATCCTCAGCCCCCATGGAAAGCGGTGAATGTGTTTACTGTGACAATTTCATTGCGTGGCCCTTTGCCTTTTTCCCCCGAATATAATTTATACCAATAACAATCAGTGAAGCATAAACTGGGAGTTGAATCAATATATGTTATGAAATCACTGAGACTGTATTTTGAATGCCAGTGCTGTGGTAGTGTTAGCTTCAAGGTGAACGTAGCCTGTAGTCCATAAGCATTCGGCTTGTGATCTCTATCTTTAATAGGAATTTCATCCCGTGGTCACGAGTGCATCCTAGCGCAGAGTCTATTTGTCTGTGAGTGATGGGTTTGTGTTTGTTTGTGTGTGTCTCCATATGTCTTTGTGTGTGTGTGTGTGTGTGTGTGTGTGTGTGTGTGTGTGTGTGTGTGTGTGTGTGTGTGTGTGTGGGTGTGTAGACAGTCAGTCCCCTACCCTAGGGTTAGGTTTTAGGGCTCTGGCTCCATTCTCCTCCTCTATCCAACAGACCCCCAGACATGACCTTCTGTGACCCCCCTGACGCACATCAAATCTGGGGTCTACGATCCCTGCCTCCCCCTGCTTTCCCATAACTACATTGCTCTCTGGTTTGTATGATGTGAATAGGAGATGGTTGAAGGGGGGGTTGCTTTCTAAAAATGCGGTGCATATGCCAGGCTGTGTAATGGCCTGGGGGGTCTCTCCCCAGCGAGGACAGAACAAATGAACAATTCATTATCTGCAGCTGTCCACTCGGACCCAGGTGACTGACTGGCTGACTGACTGGCTGACTGACTGAACAAATCCCACCACCACAGAAACATGGGTGGCTGGGCTGGGGGTCTTGGATGGGCTGGGGGTCTCCCCACAACAACATGGGGATTGGAGGTCCGGGGGGGTCTTTAATCTACGGACATATGCTAATTGTTTGCTTGGCCTGGAAAGATTACCGGAACCCCCACCCCATATCTCCCTGGAGCAAGTGGTGCCATCAATGGAGGCATCTCCTGCTTCTCCTCCTCCTCCTCCATCATAAAGGCTGGTACAGACTGGATCTCTTTGATGTTCAATAGCTCTCTCTTTCTCTCTTTTTTTATCTCTGAATCAATCTCTTTCTCCCTGTTTCTTTGTCACTTTCTCCTCTATGCCAGATCTGTGTTAATGCATTTCCATTTATAGTCATTATTTGACACAGTTCAGGACAAAAAAAAAGTATAGTATGTTATTAGGTATTAGCATTCTCCCTTGGCCTCCTCACAACACCAGAATCATCACAGAACAAAGCAATTATGAACTCAAAGTACAATAACATTTTCCCAGAGCAAATTTGTAATGACATATCATCATTGACCTGTCCAATCTAATCTCTTTGTTTAATTTGTAAGTAATTGTCAATGGGATTACATATACGCAGGCAGTGAACCAGGGGCACATGAAGGCTTGTTACCAAATGGCACCCTATTCTATATTTAGTGCGCACATTTTTACTAGAGCTCTATGGGCCTTGGTCAAAAGTAATGCACTAAATAGGGAATAGGGTGTTATTTGGGATGCAGATTAATCTTCAGTATAATCACAGAATGGAACTGATATCTATTACCTCATATAGGCCCCCTACCTGAGGCTTAATAGGTGAGAGAGACTGCTTTTCCTATCTTCTCTTCCGCAATCACACCTCTCCCCCCATCCCTCTCCCCACATCCCTCTCCCCACATCCCTCTCCCCACCCCTCTTCCCACCCCGGATCCCAACGTATTCTCACATCGACGCCCAAACTGCGCCAGTGCTTCGCTCCCACCTATGGCGAGCCCCGACACTCTCCATCCCTTCCTCTCAGAGACAGAAGGGAGGCACAGGTGTGTGGCACAGAGAGGTCTGGGAGAGAGGGAGAAAAACTAAAAGAAGGGAGGGAATAGATGGAGGGATGTATGAAAAACAGGGTGAGAAAAAGGTGAGAGACCACATCATGGAACCTCTCATTGTTCTCTCATCAGCATGGTGTATGGATACAATATCAAGCTGTTTTAATGTATAGATACGGCTTATGTTTAATGAGTATGCATAGCCACACATACATATTCTGAGTTAGCATGCCTTGTGTTTGAGGATTTACACATAGCTTGTGTACAGTAATATAAATACACATAGATTATACATTTGGAGTATGCATAACTTAGACATTTTTCAAGCTTTTATAAGCTTAGGTATTGATGATGTTTTCTAAGTTAGAGTTGAGCATTTTTGTATAGCGTGTATATTTCAATGTCTATTATTACACAGTAATGTGTCATGCCACTGCAGACCTGACTGTGTATGTGTGTGTGTGCGTGTGTGCGTACATGCTTGTCTGTCTGTGTGCGTGTGTGTCTGTCTGTGCGTGTGAGAGTCTACGTGTGTGTGTGTGTGAATGTGTGTAGCGTAGAGTACAGAAGTCCACAGCATGCACCATCAATAGCCAGTGAGAGAGTCCATTTAGGGCATTTATCATTTCCAAGCTACTTCCCACCGTTAATGTGCTAACACCTTTCACTGTGAGAGAGATAAAATTTACCAGCCCCCCATATACATGCTCCAGTGTTAGCCGAGCACGTACCAGCCCCACATAGCTATTCATACCCCTGAGTCAATACATGTTAGAATCTCCTTTGGCAGCGATTAAAGCTGTGAGTCTATCTGGGTAAGTCTCTAAGAGCTTTGCACACCTAGATTGTAAAAAATATCTTTAAGCTCCGTCAAGTTGGTTGTTGATCATTGCTAGACAGCCATTTTCAAGTCTTGCCGTAGATTTTCAAGTCGATTTAAGTCAAAACTGTAACTAGGCCACTCAGGAAGATTCAACGTCGTCTTGGTAAGCAACTCCAGTGTATATTTGGCCTTGTGTTTTAGGTTATTGTCCTGCTGAAAGGTGAATTTGTCTCCCAGCGTCTGTTGGAAAGCAGACTGAACCAGGTTTTCCTCTAGGAATTTGCCTGTGCTTAGCTTTTTTCAGTTTATTTTTATCCAAAAAAACTCCCTAGTCCTTGCCAATGACAACATAACATGATGCAACCACCACCATGCTTGTTGTGGAGTAACTACAATGTTGTTGACCCATCGTCAGTTTTCTCCTTAAACAACCGTTAATAAACTCTGTAACCATTTTGGCCTCATGGTGAAATCCCTGAGCTGTCTCCTTCTTCTTCGGCAACTGAGTTAGGAAGGACACCTGTATCTTTGTAGTGACTGGGTTTATTGATACACCATCCAAAGAGTCATTAATAACTTCACCATGCTCAAAATAATATTCTACCAACAGGTGCCCTTCTTTGCGAGGCATTGGAAAACCTTCCTGGTGTTTGTGGTTTGAAATTCACTGCTCGACTGAGGGACCTTACATATAATTGTATGTGTGGCGTACAGAGATGAGGTAGTCATTCAGAAATCATGTTAAACACTATTATTGCACACAGAGTGAATCCATGCAACGTATTATGTAAATTGTTAAGCACATTCTTACTCCTGAATACATTTAGGCTTGTCATAATAAAGGGGTTGAATACTTATTGACTCAAAATATTTCAGCTTTTCATTTTTAATACATTTGTAAAAAATCTCTAAAAACATAATTACACTTTGACTTTATGGGGTATTGTGTGTAAGCCAGTAACACAAAATCTCAATTTAATCTATTTTAAATTCAGGCTGTAACACAACAAAATGTGGAAAAAGTCAGCTCCAACCCTACGCCTGTCCGACACCCACCAGGACAGAAATCAACCCTATCAGCCTGGAACAAAGAAAGAGAGAGAGAGAGAGAGAGAGAGAGAGAGAGAGACAGAGAGAAACAGAGAGAGACAGAGAGACTCCTGCTCCCTTCAGTCTCTCAGTCTCTCAGTCTCTCACTGATCCCACTGCACTGTAACAGCTTCTATTGTAACACTTAAAGCCCCAGGATGTGTGTGTGTGTGTGTGTATCAGTTATGTTAAAAGCCAGGCAGGCAGGCTCCACTATTTCACATAGCTGTTGCTATGTGTTCATCATCTATGCCCTTTTTCCCCCTCTCTCTCTCTCTCTCTCTCTCTCTCTCTCTCTCTCTCTCTCTCTCTCTCTCTCTCTCTCTCTCTCTCTCTCTCTCTCTCTCTCTCTCTCTCTCTCTCTCTCTCTCTCTCTCTCTCTCTCTCTCTCTCTCTCTCTCTCTCTCTCTCTCTCTCTCTCTCAATTCAATTCAATTCAATTCAATTTAAGGGCTTTATTGGCATGGGAAACGTATGTTGTTTTCGAATTCTTTGAGGATCTCTGTAATCTGAGGGAAATATGTGTCTCTAATATGCAGCTCAGTTTCCACCTCATTTTGTGGGCAGTGTGCACATAGCCTGTCCTCTCTTGAGAGCCAGGTCTGCCTACGGCGGCCTTTCTCAATAGCAAGGCTATGCTCACTGAGTCTGTACATAGTCAAAGCTTTCCTTAAGTTTGGGTCAGTCACAGTGGTCAGGTATTCTGCCACTGTGTACTCTCTGTTTAGAGCCAAATAGCAGTTTTTTTGTTAATTATTTCCAATGTGTCAAGTAATTCTCTTTTTATTTTCTCATGATTTGGTTGGGTCTAATTGTGTTGTTGTTGTTGTCCTGGGGCTCTGTGGGGTCTGTTTGTGTTTGTGAACAGAGCCCCAGGACCAGCTTACTTAGGGGACTCTTCTCCAAGTTCATCTCTCTGTAGGTGATGGCTTTGTTGTGAAAGTTTTGGGAATCGCTTCCTTTTAAGTGGTTATAGAATTTAACGGCTCTTTTCTGGATTTTGAGAATTAGCAGGTATCGGCCTAATTCTGCTCTGCATGCATTATTTGGTGTTTTTTGTTGTACACAAAGGATATTATTGCAGAATTCTGCATGCAGAGTCTCAATTTGGTGTTTGTCCCATTTTGTGAATTCTTGGTTGGTGAGCAGACCCCAGACCTCACAACCATTAAGGGCAATGGGTTCTATAAATTATTCAAGTGTTTTTAGCCAGATCCTAATTGGTATGTCAAATTTTATGTTCCTTTTGATTGCATAGAAGGCCCTTCTTGCCTTGTCTCTCAGATCGTTCACAGCTGTGGAAGTTACCTGTGGCGCTGATGTTTAGGCCGAGGTATGTATCGTTTTTTGTGTGCTCTAGGGCAACGGTGTCTAGATGGAATTTGTATTTGTGGTCCTGGCAACTGGACCTTTTTTGGAACACCATTATTTTTGTCTTACTGAGATTTACTGTAAGGGCCCAGGTCTGACAGAATCTGTGCAGAAGATCTAGGTGCTGCTGTAGGCCCTCCTTGGTTGGGGACAGAAGCACCAGATCATCAGCAAACAGTAGACAGTAGACGGGTGCTGCAGACTGTTCTAGTGCGCTCACCAATTCGTTGACATATATGTTGACGAGGGTGGGGCTTAAACTGCATCCCTGTCTCACCCCACGGCCCTGTGGAAAGAAATGTGTCTGTTTTTTGCCAATTTTAGCCGCACACTTGTTGTTTGTGTACATGGATTTTATAATGTCGTATGTTTTTCCCCCAACCCCACTTTCCATCAATGTGTATAGCAGACCCTAATGCCAAATTGAGTCAAAAGCTTTTTTGAAATCAACAAAGCATGAGAAGACTTTGCCTTTGTTTTGGTTTGTTTGTTTGTCAATTAGGGTGTGCAGGGTGAATACGTGGTCTGTCGTACGGTAATTTGGTAAAAAGCCAATTTGACATTTGCTCAGTACATTGTTTTCACTGAGGAAATGAACTAGTCTGCTGTTAATGATAATGCAGAGGATTTTCCCAAGGTTGCTGTTGACGCATATCCCACAGTAGTTATTGGGGTCAAATTTGTCACCACCTTTGTGGATTGGGGTGATCAGTCCTTGGTTCCAAATATTGGGGAAGATGCCAGAGCTAAGGATGATGTTAAAGAGTTTAAGTATAGCCGACTGGAATTTGTGCTCTGTATATTTTATCATTTCATTTAGGATACCATTAACATCACAGGCCTTTTTGGGTTGGAGGGTTTGTATTTTGTCCTGTAGTTCATTCAATGTATTGGAGAATCCAGTGGGTTCTGGTAGTCTTTAATAGTTGATTCTAAGATTTGCATTTGATCATGTATATTGTTTTTGCTGTTTGTTCTTTGTTATAGGGCCAAAAAGATTGGAGAAGTGGTTTACCCATACATCTCCGTTTTGGATAGATAACTCTTCGTGTTGTTGTTTGTTTAGTGTTTTCCAATTTTCCCAGAAGTGGTTAGAGTCTATGGATTCTTCAATTACATTGAGCTGATTTCTGACTCGCTGTTCCTTCTTTCCTTTCTTTCTTAAGTTTTTGCATTCTTCATCAAACCATTTGTCATTGTTGTTACTTTTCTTCGGTTTTCTGTTAGAGATTTTTAGATTTGATAGGGAAGCTGAGAGGTCAAATATATTGTTTAGGTTTCCTACTGCCAAGTTTACACCTTCACTATTACAGTGGAACGTTTTCTCTCTCTCTCTCTCTCTCTCTCTCTCTCTCTCTCTCTCTCTCTCTCTCTCTCTCTCTCTCTCTCTCTCTCTCTCTCTCTCTCTCTCTCTCCCTCCCTCCCTCTCTCACTTTCCATCTCCCCCTCCTCCCCCTCTCCTTCTCTTGTTTACGTCTCATCGATAAGCGGCAACCACAGATGTGGCTCTTTTTTAAAAAATCTTTCATACTCGAAAGAACATGAGGCCCATTTGACAACATCCCCACTGCCCGGGGCAGCTCCAGGCTATACATGAAACGGTGTGGCCGACCAAGCTGAGCACACGAGCACAAAATAATACCCACAGGAGCAGCCTGCCCTGCATGTGAGTCCCCCGCTCCCACCAGACAGACAGCCCTCTCTCTCTCTCTCTCTCTCTCTCTCTCTCTCTCTCTCTCTCTCTCTCTCTCTCTCTCTCTCTGTCTCTCTCTCTCTCTCTCATTCCATTGCTCTCTTGCTCTCTTGTAGTCCTTCGGTCTGCCAGCTGCAGAGGCCTTGTGTGATCCAGGGCAGACTACTGTCCTACACCCATGGGGTTACGTGTGTGTGTGTGTGTGTGTGTGTGTGTGTGTGTGTGTGTGTGTGTGTGTGTGTATATAGTTGAGTGACAGCTCTGTGGCCATGTTGTGTTCAGACAGACGGCCAAATGCAGCTTTGT
Source organism: Coregonus clupeaformis (assembly GCF_020615455.1). Lineage (NCBI taxonomy): Eukaryota > Metazoa > Chordata > Actinopteri > Salmoniformes > Salmonidae > Coregonus > Coregonus clupeaformis. The sequence goes on along the minus strand of NC_059220.1, from coordinate 15,440,760 downwards.
GTCCATTTTATTTCACAACACACACAGCTGCTGCTGTCTGCCCGGCCACCTTGCTGCTGTCGCTGCCTTGGCACAATCATGTTGTGGTTGTTTTGTGTCGAGCAAAGAATAGCGGCTGTCTGCCGGACACTGCGATGTGGTCAGCGATCCCCATCCAGGCTCTCTGGGAAGCAGAGACACAGCATGGTGCTTTCTGTCCAGGACTGCCCATGGAAAGGTGTATTATCTTGAATATACTATATTCTACTATCTCCACTGTCTATGTGTAATGCAGCTCCGTTTCTGCCCTGGTCTAGCCATTGAAAGGTACTATACTGTATTCATTTTAGCACCTCTAAAGCCTCTTCAATGCCTTTGTGTTTATGTCCAGCTTTGGATCTATTCCTATATGTTACCATACTAGAGTACACATGATCTCATGCCATATCATTTTCTATACTAATGTTAACACCAGGGTCCAAAATTTCATTTTCTAGACTAATATTAACACTAGCGTTCAAAACATCATTTTCTAGCCTTGTCTGGCTACATTTGTCGGGTACTCTAAAGCTAGTTACAGCATATTAACAGGTTAAACACTTACATCTTTGCTACATGTTTTCCTGTTCTGAGACATTAAACCCATGACCATTGTCACTGCCTACATGTTTTCTTTATTCCAGCAGACTGCCATCGTGAGACACAGGGAGGAAGACAGACAAGTTGTGTGGAAGGTAGGGCTTTGTTCTGGAATGTTTTGTGTTCCTTTCTCAGAGTTCCATTGGCTGCCGAGGCATTTAGTTTGAAGGTCATCTGCACAGCGGCTGGACAACTCTGAATGTGACAGAGCATCTGCATTTATGGCCTATGTGGGTGTGGGGGGATAGCACACAGTACACCGTTTTTTAGTTGCTGTTGGTCTGCTGTTATTGTCAGTTGTTTGACATAAGGCATGGGCATAAATGCCAAGGTATTGGAGAGATGATTGTATACACAAAAGTACATTGAGATGAGAGAACAAAAGCTAATTGGGAGTAATAGTGAAGGTTCAAGGAGTTGAACCCATTGCTCACATACGTCCTTGTCAGCTTCATAATGTAGGATTTATATCTAGTCCAAAACTAAGTACAGTTTTACAGTTTTAACCCATAAACTACCGAAGCTTGTAGAGGTTGATATCAAACAATCATAACTCATAGGATCAAGCAATTATTTGATTCTCCTCCCCACATCCCTCCCTCTGTATTTCCCTCCATCCCTCCCTCTATATATCCCCACATCCCTCCCTCTATATATCCCTCTATCCCTCCCTCTATATATCCCTCCATCCCTCCCTCTATATATCCCCACATTCCTCCCTCTATATATCCCTCTATCCCTCCCTCTGTATATCCCTCCATCCCTCCCTCTGTATATCCCTCCATCCCTCCCTCTATATATCCCTCCATCCCTCCCTCTATATATCCCTCCATCCCTCCCTCTGTATATCCCTCCATCCCTCCCTCTGTATATCCCTCCATCCCTCCCTCTATATATCCCTCCATCCCTCCCTCTGTATATCCCTCCATTCCTCCCTCTATATATCCCTCCATCCCTCCCTCTATATATCCCTCCATCCCTCCCTCTGTATATCCCTCCATCCCTCCCTCTGTATATCCCTCCATCCCTCCCTCTATATATCCCTCCATCCCTCCCTCTATATATCCTTCCATCCATCCCTCTATATATCCCTCCATCCCTCCCTCTATATATCCCTCCATCCCTCCCTCTATATATCCCTCCATCCCTCCCTCTATATATCCCTCCATCCCTCCCTCTGTATATCCCTCCATCCCTCCCTCTGTATATCCCTCCATCCCTCCCTCTATATATCCCTCCATCCCTCCCTCTATATATCCCTCCATCCCTCCCTCTATATATCCCTCCATCCCTCCCTCTATATGTCCCTCCATCCCTCCCTCTATATATCCCTCCATCCATCCCTCTATATATCCCTCCATCCCTCCCTCTATATATCCCTCCATCCCTCCCTCTATATATCCCCTCCATCCCTCCCTCTATATATCCCTCCATCCCTCCCTCTGTATATCCCTCCATCCCTCCCTCTGTATATCCCTCCATCCCTCCCTCTATATATCCCTCCATCCCTCCCTCTATATATCCCTCCATCCCTCCCTCTATATCCCTCCATCCCTCCCTCTATATATCCCTCCATCCCTCCCTCTATATATCCCTCCATCCCTCCCTCTATATATCCCTCCATCCCTCCCTCTGTATATCCCTCCATCCCTCCCTCTGTATATCCCTCCATCCCTCCCTCTATATATCCCTCCATCCCTCCCTCTATATATCCCTCCATTCCTCCCTCTATATATCCCTCCATCCCTCCCTCTATATATCCCTCCATCCCTCCCATTATCACACTCTTTCCATCCTCCCGTCCCGTCCCGTGGGAGGTGTGTTGTTTACCATGTAACAGTATAATAATATTTCTGAGCTGAGCCAGGCTGGGCCCCAGTCCCCCAGAGGAAGAGTCCATTACAACAGAAAGAGTGGATTAATTAGACCTGGGCTCTATGGAGCCCGCTGAGCGGAGGATCCAGGATCCAGGTCTGGTCAAAGGGGAGGCATCATCTCACATAGGCCCAAATACATGTATAGGCCTGTAGGCCGCAGGCCCATGCTGCAACACAGGCCAGATAATTATTAGGCCTCAGGTACAAGACCATGAGTTACTGTATGTATCCCTGTTTTCGTGAACACGTTAGATGGCATCAGATGATGGTGAGAGTGTCTCCCTCCTTCTCTTCCTCTCTCTTTTGCTCCCTCACACCTTCCTTCCATCCTTTTCTTTCTTCCTACTTTCCATCCCTCTCCTTCTCCCTTTCTCTCTCCCTCCCTCTCTCCTCCTCTGCTTCGCCCTCTCTCTTTTACCTTTGTGACCACCTGCTGAGTGTGTGGCTGGCTTTTCTGGTGTCTGCCTGGCCACAGCACACCACAGACACGCATACTTTCCAGCCCCAGACCCACAACCCCACTATGACTAGGGGATCTAACGGCAGTTTGAAGTTGGCATGCCAGTAATCTATAAAGGGAGTGAGGAGATGCGAGGAGAGGAGAGGTGGAGGGGAGGAGGGAGGAGAGGGGGTGCTGGCATAAAGAGAAGATTTCCTTATGAAGGAAGAATACCTGGAAAAGAGCCACTAATCTTTGGCTGCGAAGTTAAGGAGTTTCTAACCCGACGAGCGGCGAGGAGCTGGTGAGTTGTTGCCATAAGGAGGGCCTCGGCGCTGCAGTACAACAGGCCTGTCGTTCCTCAAGACGGAGGCTGTGTTTTCAAGTGAGGTTTGCTGAGCTCTGTGGTGGAGACGTGCAGACCGGCTGTTGTGTCAAGACTTCACAGACAAGTAAGTACAAACACACACAAAAATAAAAAATAAACACACACTACCCACACAATCTGCCAACACCTTCTACCGCAACATTTTGTTTTCGTACAGACACACGCACATGCCACTACACTGTGCTACTCCACTGAACTAAAGGCCTAGGCATTCACTCAGGGAGCTAATACAAGTATTATGGTCCCAGGCGAACGTGGTTAACCATATCAGGTATCAGTGTAGCATGGTTCAGTGTAGCATGGTCCTCTCCTCTCCTCTCCTCTCCTCTCCTCTCCTCTCCTCTCCTCTCCTCTCCTCTCCTCTCCTCTCCTCTCCTCTCCTCTCCTCTCCTCTCCTCTCCTCTCCTCTCCTCTCCTCTCCTCTCCTCTCCTCTCCTCTCCCTCCTGTCTGAGAATTGTCAGCGTCAGACCCAGGGGTTGTTTCCCTCTCCAGAGTCCCTGGCCCAACGTCGTTCTCCCCGTCATTCTCCCCGCGGACGCCTGGAGGATCAGACAGCACTCGTCGACACCGCCCGACTCCAGGAGCCTCAAAATGTGACTGCATCACGCCTTTAACCGACAGGCCAGTGTGGAGAGAGTAGGGGGCGAGAGAAAGGGAAAGAGAGAGGGAGAGAGGTTGGGGTAGGGGTAGGGGGAAGGAGAGTGGTTTAGAGGGCACCTGGGGTTATCTATGGGTAAGACAGTTGTAGCGCTGATCTGACTCCTTACCCATTAGTGAAGTCTACACCACTGGGAAATGGAGAGGAGCTTGTCTGGTATTGAATGGAAGGACTACCAATGATAGGATGTAGGAACGTAAGTCGGAGAGATGCAACTCGTGTGATGTATTATAATAGAGGGGAGAGAGGGAGGGAGGGAGGGAGGGAGGAAAGGGAGGAGGGAGGGAGGGAGGGAGGGAGGGAGGGAGGGACATTGTTGTGTAAATATGAAGAAAAAATATATAATTAATACCCCAAAAATGCAGAAAGAAGAAAATGTAATCTGAGTGGAGACAGTGATCCTCTAAAACACTATAGGGTTTGTCAGGAGAACAAAGGAGAAAGGATCCCTGCAATATAAATGTCTAAAATATCGTTAATAAGCTGCTGAGAGAGAGAGAGTGCCCGAGACCACATGGGGATGAAAAGGCTGCCTACATGAAGGTACCTGCCAGGACCTGCCTGACAAGGCCCCAGCTAATGAATGAGTAGAAAGCCACTCCAATCAATCACACAGGATTTATCTGTGCCCCAGGTAGAGGTGAGGTCTGGTATGGGGTGACCACGACTGTCAGGCTCACCCGAGCCACAACCAAGAAACTGTCCTAGCATTTCAATGAGCGGCGTATTAATGGGAAAGAGTGTGTGCTCCTGCTCCTTCCCCCCGGGTGGGGGGCAGGCAGACAGGCGAAGCAGTGCCAGTTTGTGTGTGTGTCATACACAAATAGCAAAAGGCTAATTATGAGGTGAGGTAGAGTGTAGCACAGTGTTCTAATGAATGGAGTACGTAGTAGTTAATCAGTGTCCACAAGGATTACTATGTACTTCCAGTTCCAGCTAATAGTCCATCAATGAAAAGCCTTTCCTGAAACCTGAAATTACACTGCTGGTTGGAATGACCAGCGACAACCTGTGAGGATTGTTCCCTCTTTTTTTGGAAGAAAAAATGAGAAGAAATTGAAAATATAAATGATTTGGGGGTGAAACGGGAGCTGGTTCATTCAGAGATAATTATCCTGTTCAGACAATAGCTGCTCTGTTCTGTTCCAGCCTTGCCAAGTGTGCATCTCGAATGGCACCCTTTTGCAAATATAGCGCACTACTTTTGACCAAAGCCCTTTGGGCCCTGGTCAAAGTAGCGCACTATATAGGGTGCCATTTGGAACACAAACCAAGGCAGTTCACCTGAGGTCCTAACTCAACTCCCCAGCCAATGAGAAATCTCCATTCGGCCCTGAATCATTCATTTTGATTGGCTGCCAGGGCCTAGACTGGGGTCAATGTGCTGTTGACTCTTGATATATTCAATGGCTTGGGACTGTTGGAAGCATGCAGACTTCCGGAGCTACTAAAAATATTTGGTTTATCATATGTTGATTTATACTGAACAAAAATATAAACACGACATGTAAAGTGTTGGTCCCATGTTTCATGAGTTTAATTATCTCAAATTTTAAGCACAAATTTGTTTATATCCCTGTTAGTGAGCATTTCTCCTTTGCCAAGATAATCCATCCACCTGATAGGTGTGACATATCAAGAAGCTGATTAAACAGCATGATCATTACACAGGTTCACCTTGTGCTGAGGTCAACAAAAGGCCACTATGAATTTTGCAGTTTTGTCACACAACACAATACCACAGATGTCTCAAGTTTTGATGGAGCGTGCAACTGGCATGCTGACTGCAGGAATGTCCACCAGAGCTGTTGCCAGTGAATTTAATGTTAATTTCTCTACCATAAGCCGCCTCCAACATAATTTTAGAGAATTTGGCAGTACGTCCAACCGGCCTCACAACTGCAGACCACGTGTAACCACACCAGCCCAGGACCTCCACATCTGGCTTCTTCACCTGCGGGATTATCTGGAGGGTGCTGAGGAATATTTCTGCCTGTAATAAATCCCTTTTTTGGGGCTCATTCTGATTGGCTAGGCCTGGCTCCCCAGTGGGTGGGCCTGGCTCCCAAGTGGGTTGGCCTATTCCCTTCCAGGCCCACCCATGGTTGTGCCCCTTGCCCAGTCATGTGAAATCCATAGATTAGGGCCTAATGAATTCATTTCAATTGACTGATTTCCTTATATGAACTGTAACTCAGTAGAATGTATGTTGCATTTATATTTTTGTTCAGTATAGTTTGCTTATAAAACATATACTGGGCCCAGTGAACTGCACTTAGCCAGTGTGCACTTGTCAGGCATTGACTGCACATCAAAACTAACCCCCTTAAATGTAGATCACAACATTAGCCCCACAGGTGCCAGATCTCACTTTGCGTCTCAAATCGCACCCTATTGCTATTCAGTCCACTACTTTTGGTCAAAAATAGTGCACTATATAGGGAATAGGGTGTAATTTGGGACGCATACCAAGGCTGCTGCTTCCTGCCTGCCTGCGTCCCCCTGCATCGGCATGTGTCCTGAGCCAAATGACTCGTTCAAACAGAATCACTCCTCTTGATCAAAGCCACATCCATCATCCATCCATCCCACTGGTCAAAAGACAGCTGCCCAAATAAACCAGTGGATAAATATTCTGTCACATGCTGACCCATACACTGGTTAGCAAACAATTTTCCTCTTCAAAAGTCCTCTTCAGCATCTCTCTGAGCTGAGGCTGACAGCATTAAAGAGAATACACAGTAGTGGAGATGTCCTGCTCTGATCGAAAAGACCTTGCAGAATTACTCTTCATACTTAATGGCACCCTACTCCATATTTAGTGCACTACTCTTCCATCAACCGCCTCACTTACTCCATTGAATATTAACAGGACTGTGTCATAGCTACGTTCTGTACATTGACCCCATCAGAACAGAAACCTTCATCAATGGGACTTCATCTGACGACTCTAGCCCACAGTATACCCCCTCTCCTCCTCTCCCTCTGAAACAAACAAACAAAGAGACGAGAGCTGTCCTTACTGCTGCTGGTGAGAAGTGACCAGATCAAAGTCAATCATTGGGCAGACAGACACAGGCAGAGAGAGAGAGAGAGAGTGAGAGAGAGAGAGAGAGAGAGAGAGAGAGAGAGAGAGAGAGAGAGAGAGAGAGAGAGAGAGATGCAGAGAGAGAGCCAGAGAGAGAGAGAGGGAGAGAGAGAGGCAGAGAGAGAGAGAGAGAGAGAGAGAAGAACTGCATCCAAAATGGCACCCTGTTCCCTTTATAGTCCACTACTTTTGACCAGGGTCCACTGTTCAAAAGTAGAGCAATATATAGGGAATAGGGTGCCATCTGGGATGCACCCAAGAATATCAGAGAGAGGGTTATTGGTTTGGGCGCCTTCTAGTTCCCGTGGTTATTTTGCTGTGTGTCAGGTGGTGTCCAGTCGGCATGGCTGCCAGACTTCGCCAGCCGAATAGGAAGACGTCACTCACTGGACACTGACAGTCAAAGATAAGAGCTCAGAGGGACAGAGAGAGAGGGAGGGACAGAGGGAGAGAGAGAGAGAGGACCTTGACCTACCCCCTATCCCTTCATCCTCCGGTCCCTCTCTCCCCCAAAAAAGACACGTGGTGATTGGGTGATTCTACGAGGGCGACTTTGGAAATGTCTGCCCCTGAAGCGGTTTTGGGGGATGGTCATGTGGTCGATGTGGTCATGTGGTCATGTAGTCGTGGACATGTGGTCGATGTGTTGGTGAGCGTGATGTAAAGATGTGATCTCTGTCCTTCAGAGAAGTTCTGACCTTTCAACAGACATATAGACAGTCAGACAGTCAGACAGTCAGACAGACAGACAGACAGACAGACAGACAGACAGACAGACAGACAGACAGACAGACAGACAGACAGACAGACAGACAGACAGACAGGCAGACAGACAGACAGACAGACAGACAGACAGACAGAGATGACAAGTGACTGGTCCAAGGTTGCTCGGTTAACGCTTTGTTAGTCTCAATGTTGATGCGACTTTGTTCACACATTAGAAATCAATAAATTAACTCATTCTGTAAATCCATGTAAATGCCTGAAGCAGCCTCTAAATCTTTCTTGTGAAGTTTTGTATTTTATTGTCATGTCTAAGCAATCTAGATACACTCTTGACATTTCACATACGCACCTTGAAAGCCAAAGCCAGAATCGTCTTTCAGCCCCAGTGATCCTCCAGACATATGGAAAGGACATGAGAGGAGAGGGGAGGATTGCTGAGTCTATACCCAGGGGAAGGGCCACAAGGGCAGGCTGAAGACTCCAGAACAAGTCCCTGGTTCCCTCTGCTAGGAATCTGCATTAACTATCTTAAGCTGTACTTTGTCAATTTGTGATATAATTTATTGTTATTTATTGTTGTTTATATTTATTTAATGTTGAAGAGTCTATAAGGTACCCAAAGTAATTATTTTCTCTTTGTTCAGGCTTGCAGATTGGTCTGAAACCTGGTCTCAGCAAAAAATGTGGCATGCCATTGAATCAAATGTGTAAGATACGCTTAGTTAATTGCACTCCTCTTGATTGGACTGAAGAATGCATATTGTCCTTCAGGTTGATTATGTTGTGGGGGAAATGACTCTATCCTGTCACAACACACTGTCATCAGACAAGGACAACTACAGGAAAGTAGAGAATCGTGAAATGTTCAAGCAATTGGTTAAAGAGACACAGACATGAAGATGTGTCACCTATACCAAGGGAAACCAGGGAAGAAAGATGGAAAACAATATTCCTTTAATTAATCTAGCATCAATCTCACCACCATTTACAATCAGACACATTACATTTGTCCAGGTGTCACATGCAGACATAGACAGTACTAAAAAGATTCATTAAGATCGTTCACCATCTGTATTTATTTGTATTTTATTTAACTAGGCAAGTCAGTTAAGAACAAATTCTTATTTACAATCACGGCCTACACCGGCCAAACCTGGGCCAATTGTGCGCCGCCCTATGGGACTCCCAATCACAGCCGGTTGTGATACAGCCTGGAATTGAACCAGGGGGTCTGTAGTGACACCTCAAGCACTGAGATGCAGTGCCTTAGACCACTGCGCCACTCGGGAGCCCAGAGTCTATGGTCTATGGCCTATGGTCTATGGTCTATGGTCATAGCCATAGTCTATGGAGTTCATCGACCCCAAAACATCGATCAACAGTGATTCATGTAAATTGAGAGCAGTGATGTAACTATAGACATGTGGTCTACATTTAGCGGTGGTAGAGGTGTCAGGGGGCTGTACACGCTGACAGTTTCAAACATACACACACATACAAACACACAAACACACATTCACACACACACATACACACACAAACACTTACCATAAATGGTTTGTTTTCATCACCAGCAATTACGGTGAGAGAGAGTCAATAATTCTGTGTGTTTCCCAAATGGCACCCTATTCCCTAGATATTCCCTAGGGACTCTGGTCAAAAGTAGTGCACTATGTAGGGAATGGGGTACCATTTGAGACACAGACTGTGTGTCCGTAATGTGCATTTTTCACCATAATAGCATTAGAGATCCAATATTTATGCAGGATTAATTTGTTTTAATATGCTAACAATTTAGGAGGCTGATTAAGACGGAGTGTCGTAATATCTTCACTACTCACTCACCAAGGGACACAGAGGGTGACACAGCCACGGGGACTTAACTGATGACAAAAAACATCATGTTGGTGTTTATTCATATTTAAATACTTTAATCCATAAAGAGAAAAAAAATAGAAAGAACACAGTTGTCTTTTTATGTAATTGTGTGGGTAATAGAGTTTGATAGTTACCTTATGTTGATAATGGATCTGTGTGTGTGTGTGTGTGTGTGTGTGTGAGTGTGTGTGAGTGAGTGAGTGAGTGTGTGTGTGTGAGTGTGTGTGTGTGTGTGTGTGTGGTGTGTGTGTGTGTGTGTGTGTGTGTGTGTGTGTGTGTGTGTGTGTGTGTGTGTGTGTGTGTGTATAGCCTACAGACAGACAGACCACTCTACCATCCTCTCTCTCTCGTCACTCCAGAGCCCCTTAATAAAGACGTTGGTTAAAAAGTGAATGGATCAATTAAGCAACTAATCTATTGGCCGGCCCACCTTTTTGATGCTGTCAACAAAGTCACTGAAAACATGCCTCCACTCCCAAATGGTTTAGAATAATTTGAGTCTAACTGTGTAGATGGAAGGCAGCCTACTCTCCATCGCTGGCAGTCAGCTTGAAAGCACTCCGCCACCATCTTCCCCCCAATATCTGCTCATTTGAATCAACTAAATGGCTATTAGGCACACACCCTGTGCCAACACTCTTTACATAATCACAAGGAAGATGCTAGTTTGGATGGGTTTATTGTGACAGCTGTGTGTATTTGGGTTGTGCGTGCATGTGCGTGTGTGTGTGTGTGCATACTGTCATACTGAAAAAAATATGTACACCTTTTAAGGAACTGGTAAATTAAATATTGTTGATCATATAAAATGTTATGCCATGACTACAAGAAAGACATACTGTAAACATATCACAAGAGTCAATTGCCGCTATTAGTTACACCAAATACCATGACCCTTACATATTCGTATAAAAAGACTAAGTAAATGTAAACATAAATGAAATCTTCTTGCTCCCATACTATCAAAGTTGTAGAAATAAAGGAGCATTTTCCTTAAGATGTTACTGTCTCTACGTGTGGGTATAAGGGTGTGTGTGTGTGTGTGTGTATTTGTGTGTACGTTAATGTGTGTGTTTTAGGAGAAGCAGAGCCCATCTCCTATGTGGTTAATTATGGCCTCTTGTTTGCCCAGTCATTTTGTCACTTCCTTGCCATTTCAAAGCGGTAAGAGAGGACAGACACAAAGCCCAGTTATTTACAGCAGCACAGGCCCTCTGTTCCCAGCAGCACAGGCCCTCTGTTCCCAGCAGCACAGGCCTTCTGTTCCCAGCAGCACAGGCCCTCTGTTCTCAGCAGTACAGGCCCTCTGTTCCCAGCAGCACAGGCCCTCTGTTCCCAGCAGCACAGGCCCTCTGGTCCCAGCAGCACAGGCCCTCTGTTCCCAGCAGCACAGGCCCTCTGTTCCCAGCAGCACAGGCCCTCTGTTCCCAGCAGCACAGGCCCTCTGTTCCCAGCAGCACAGGCCCTCTGTTCCCAGCAGCACAGGCCCTCTGGTCCCAGCAGCACAGGCCCTCTGTTCCCAGCAGCACAGGCCCTCTGTTCCCAGCAGCACAGGCCCTCTGTTCCCAGCAGCACAGGCCCTCTGTTCCCAGCAGCACAGGCCCTCTGTTCCCAGCTTTACATTATAGTTAGGGTGGCAGTGGTACACTGCACGGCTACACACACCCTATTTATTTTGCAGTGCGGCCTACAGCAAAAAATATATGTTTCCTTTCTTCATTACAACAAGGCCCCTATGTATTGTTGCCTGGCTACTATGCCTTTCCTTCCTGCGTATAAATGTACAAATGTCCTTTAAAAAAAAAAAATTGTGTGTGTGTGTGGGGGGGTCTGAATAGTAAGCATTTGATTGTAGGCCTAGTGCATACTCTGCTGTGCTCTATGCATGTGATTTGAGTTTCGATTTGATTTTGAATCTATCCTCTTTAAAATAGACACTTCAAGCAATATTCTCTCACCGCATCACTAATCCCTGGTTCCAAAGGGACTCAATCCCAAAGACCCCTGTAACCCGGAATGTTCCAGGTTCCGGAATAACCACGCTCCCAAATTAGGAATCAAAGCCAGGTAATTAAAATCATAATGGTTTCAGTTAAGATGATTATCACGGCACACAGATAAGGTACCTCCAGGAGATATCCTCTTTTAAATATTTATGAAATAGGATTACAGGTAGAGGCCAGAGTAGTGTTAAAAGGTTTAGGATGACTTGGAGATCAAGAGATGGAGTATAATATAAGCATCTCAGCGTGGCAGGGAGAGGGGAGATGAAGGTGAAAAACAGGGTGATGAGGATGGAGGAGCGTGTGTGTGGTGTGTGTGTGTATGCGTGTGTCTGTGTGTGTCTGTCTGTGTGTGTTTGTATCTGTGTGTGTTTGTATCTGTGTGTGTGTGTGTGTGTGTATGCGTGTGTCTGTGTGTGTCTGTCTGTGTGTGTTTGTATCTGTGTGTGTTTGTATCTGTGTGTGTGTGTGTGTGTGTGTGTGTGTGTGTGTGTGTGTGTGTGTGTGTGTGAACTCCTCTTACACAGTATTAGCCTGCACGAGAGAGACCAGAGAGGGAGAACAGGTCAGGATATTTTACATTTGGACTCACTGTTATCTTGTCATGTAACAGAGAGAGAGAGAGGGAGAAAGAGAGAGAGAGAGAAAGAGAGAGAGAGAGAGAGAGAGAGAGAGAGAGAGAGAGAGAGAGAGAGAGAGAGAGAGAGAGAGAGAGAGAGAGAGAGAGTGTGTTGTGAAGAGGAGAGAGAGCATGGTTGTATTGACATGTAGAGAGCATTGGGACAGAGACCACTACTGTCACATCCTGGGAAGCTACACGCTTGATTTACAGCTGAGGTGAAACGGTTGGGATGAGGCACAAGGTCACAGTACAGCTCTGAGCTACCACTCACCTCCTCGCAACTCCTCTGCTCCTCCTCTCCGCTCCTCCTCTTTTCCCTCCTCTCCTCCTCTCCTCGTCTCCTCCTCTCCTCCGCTGCTCCGCTCCTCCTCTCCTCCTCTCCTCCGCTCCATCTCTCCACAGGCACAATAAGTTAATATACTGTGTTTCCCTCCACAACACCATAAGTTGAGAACCGGAAGTAAGTGAGAAAGATAAAAGGAGGATAAATACTTCTCTCAGACAAAGTTTCTGTAGTATAATCTGAAAGCATCATGAAACAGTGGAAGTAGAGAACAAGCAATCTGTTAGAAAAAATACAGCATTGTCTGGCAAATTGTACTTATGCATGTATGATAATTTACTTGTGCTCCGGAACAGTGAGAAAAAACATGCAGTCATGTTAAGGTGCCGAAGCTATGGTGGTCCTCATAGAAGAAGAAAACAATATGCAGTTGAAACCACTGTTGACAATGTGCTGTTGACAATATGATGTTGACAATGTGTTGTTGACAAAGTGCTGTTGACAACGTGCTGTCGACATTGAGCTGTCGACAATGTGCCGTCGACAATGTGCCGTCGTCAATGTGCCTTCGACAATGTGCTGTTGACAATCGTAAAAGGACCAAAAGCTCAAAGTCACATGCATGCGTGGACGCTACCTTGGCTGAAACCAGAGATAAAATATTCACCTTTTCATCTTTATTTTTCTTCTTACAATTTGAGGTACAGATCTAATAAACAAAAGCTGTTGCCCTGTGTGTGTTTGTGTGTGTGAGTGTACTTGCGTGTGGTCCTCTGTAGCTCAGCTGGTAGAGCACGGCGCTTGTAACGCCAAGGTAGTGGGTTCAATCCCCGGGACCACCCATACACAAAAAATGTATGCACGCATGACTGTAAGTCGCTTTGGATAAAAGCGTCTGCTAAATGGCATATTATTATGTTTGAGGAGAGACAGAGAGTGTGTCTGAGCTGACTGCAAACTCCCTCCCTCCCTCCAGTAGGCCTCCAGTGGCCCTCTCTCTCTCCGTCTGGGCCCCCAAAGGCCTCAGAAACCTGTTCCTGAACATCCACAACAGGCACCTGGAAACTCTCCTCAGCTCCACGGAGGGAGGGCTGCTGTAACCTAAGGATCACCCAGTGACATAAACAAATATACTCACACATACAAACAAACTTTGAGGGACATATATCATTGCTTTTGACAGATCACCTCGGTGACACGTCAGAGTTTACAGTGAATTTGGAAAGTATTCAGACCCCTTCCCCTTTATCCACATTTTGTAACGTTATAGCCTCATTATAAAATGGATTAAATAAAAACAATTCCTCATCAATCTACATAATGACAAAGAGAAAACAGGTTTTTAGACATGTTTGCAAATATATTAAAAAACAGAAATACCTTATTTACAAAAGTATTCAGACCCTTTGCTATGAGACTCGAAATTGAGCTCAGGTACATCCTGTTTCCATTGATCATCCTTGAGATGTTTCTACAGCTTGATTGGAGTCCACCTGTGGTAAATTAAATTGACTGGACATTATTTGGAAAGGCACACACCTGTCTATATAAAGTCCCACGGTTGACAGTGCATGTCAGAGCAAAAACCAAGCCATGAGGTCGAAGAAATTATCCGTACAACTCTGAGACAAATTGTGTCAAGGCACAGATCTGGGGAAGGGTACAAAAACATGTCTGCAGCATTGAAGATCCCCAAGAACACAGTGGCCTCCATCATTCTTAAATGGAAGAAGTTTCTTACCACAAAGACTCTTCCTAGAGGCAAACTGAGCAATCGGGGAGAAGGGCCTTGGTAAGGGAGGTGAACAAGAACACGATGGTCACTCTGACAGAGCTCCAGTGTTCCTCTGTGGAGATGGGAGAACCTTCCAGAAGGACAACCATCTCTGCAGCACTCCACCAATCAGGCCTTTATTTTTTTTATTTTTTTTTTTTTTTATTATTATTATTTTTTTCGGGGGGATGGATCAGCTTAATATTGCAGATAGATTGTATCTTCTATCAATGTAATTGTCTGCATCACTTCCAATCCCCCATGTTTTTTTTATTTTTTATATATATATTCCCCTTTATTACTTTTCAACCCCACCATCCTTTCCCTACTTGGAGTAAATTAGTGAACAACAACGCCCAGGCCTCTACTTCCGGTCTATACTTACTATCTACACCTTATGGACAGAGTTAATTTTACAATAATTCTATATCTATATCTATATATATATATATATATATATTTATTTTTTTGCTCCTGAACTTCTTCTACTCTCAACCTCTCCGATCATTTTCATGATGTCCATCCGGTTTGCTTCTAAATGCCATATCTTTCTAACTGTGCTCTTTCCCAAAAGCTCCCAACATACAACCTATATACTTATTATGGACACAGTATGCTTACATTATTAGCTATCTTTGTTATTATTTGTTGTTATTTGTTATTAGTCCCATCCTTCAACTCTATTCAATACCTCCCATCTATCTCTTAACACCATCCATATAGGATTTCTATTTGCCATATATATTTCAACCATACTGTGATGTTTTACAAAAGTTCTGAACCTTTCTATTCTCATTGCTTCTACAGATTGTGAATTAAAAATAAACATTTTTGCTAAAAGTATTATTATATTATTGATTGATTGACTATGACTTTTCAGATCACCCAGTAATGCTATCTGCAAGGTTAGTTCCAGGTAAATATTGCAATCCTTTAGCCATTCCTGGACCTGTGTCCAAAAACAAGCTACAAATGGACAGAACCAAAACAAATGATCTAATGATTCTATCTCTTCACAGCAAAATCTGCAGAGCTGGGAAGATTGTATCCCCCATATAAATAACATTCTATTGGTAGCAAGAATTTTATATAATAATTTAAATTGAAAGATTCTAATTTTTGAATCCGTGTCGCTTTTGCGTGTCAGTTCATAAACACTATGCCATGGGATCGGTACGCCAAAGATCTCTTCCCAACTATTTTGCAATCTATATGGGACTGCTGTCAATCCTTTGGTCCTTAAGTGAAACTGATATACTTTTTTATTTATCACAGTTTTCCTTAACCAATTATGTTCTTTAATGCAAGGCCGACAGACAAGTTCCTTACTTTCTCCCCCTTCAACTTTCCTCTTCCACTTTTGCGTAAGGCTGCAATTATTTGGTTGTAATTTTGGGTAGAGCAGACATTTCCATATGTTTTTGTTAGCTGCATGTGCGACATAACTCCACCAGTCCTACCGATGATATCATTTACTGAAGATTATACCTTTTTTAAACATTCTGTCAAAAATAAAGGTTTTTTGTCAATTAGTATATTTGAATTTAACCACAATATTTGTTGCATTATTTGTTCTGTCGTTTCTGGAGGATTAAATTGAAATTGCAACCAAATTTCTATGGCTTGTTTTAGAAATAGTGACATTTGGGAGATTATTTCCTTTTCAAATAACTGAAAGTGAGAGGTTGTAATCTGAATAAAGGGAAAAAGGCCTTTCTTGAACAGTGGGTGAGACAATCTTACTAATTTGCTTGAGAACCAGTTCGGATTTAAGTACAACTTTTGGATGACTGAAGATTTTAGTGATAGGTCTAATGCTTTAATATTTAATAATTTCTGTCCTCCGAATTCATATTCATTATATAAATATGCTCTTTTAATTTTGTCTGGCTTGCCGTTCCAAATAAAATTGAATATTTTTTTCTCATATAATTTAAAAAACTGTTTGCTAGGGCGTAGGCAAGACCATAAGCAAATAGGTAAACTGGGATAATACTAAAGAGTTAATCAGGGTGATTTTTCCACAAATTGACAGGTATTTTCCTTTCCATGGTAGTAAGATCTTATCTATTTTTGCTAACTTTCTATTAAAATTTATTGAAGTGAGATCATTTATTTCCTTTGGGATATGTATTCCGAGTATATCCACATCACCATCAGACCATTTTATTGGTAAACTACATGGTAATGTAAAAATTGTATTTTTAGTGATCCAATACGTAATATAGTACATTTGTCATAATTTGGTTTTAATCCAGAGAGGTTAGAAAATGTATCTAGATCCTCTATGAGGCTGTGGAGGGATTCTAGTTGTGGATCTAAAAGAAAACATGAATCATCTGCGTACAATGACACCTTTGTTTTTAAGCCCTGTATTTCTAATCCTCTGATATTATTATTGGATCTGATTTTAATAGCTAACATCTCGATGGCCACAATAAATAGATATGCCGATAGTGGACAACCTTGTTTCACTCCTCTTGACAGTTTGAAACTTTCTGAGAAATAGCCATTATTTACTATTTTACACCTAGGGTTACTATACATGATTTTGACCCATTTTATAAGAGATTCTCCAAAATTGAAATGCTCCAGGCATTTATATATAAATTCCAGTCGAACTTTATCAAATGCCTTTTCGAAGTCTGCTATGAATAGCAGGCCTGGTTTCCCATATTTTCCATAGTGTTCTATTGTTTCCAATACTTGCCTTATATTATCTCCAATGTATCTTCCATGTAAAAAACCTGTCTGATTAGAATGAATAATATCCGACAATACCTTTTTAATTCTATGCGCTATACATTTTGCTAGGATTTTTGCATCACAACACTGAAGTGTAAGGGGCCTCCAATTTTGTAAATGGACTGGATCTTTATATTTTCCACTTGTATCCTGTTTCAGTAATAATGAGATCAGACCTTTATTGTAGAGTGGCCAGACGGAAGCCACTCCTCAGTAAAAGGCACATGACAGCCCGCTTGGAGTTTGCCAAAAGGCACCTAAAGGAAACAAGATTCTCTGGTCTGATGAAACCAAGATTGAACTCTTTTGCTGTGGGGATGTTTTTTTTGCAGCAGGGACTCTGAGACTAGTCAGGATCGAGGGAAAGATGAACAGAGCAAAGTACAGAGATGCCACTCCTCAGTAAAAGGCACATGACAGCCCACTTGGAGTTTGCCAAAAGTCACCTAAAGACTCTCAGACCATGAGAAACAAGATTCTCTGGTCTGATGAAACCAATGTTGAACTCCTTGGCCTGAATGCCAAGCGTCACGTCTGGAGGAAACCTGGCACCATCCCTACAGTGAAGCATGGTGGTGGCAGCATCATGCTGTGGGGATGAAGGGAAAGATGAACAGAGAGATCCTTGATGAAAACCTGCTCCAGAGCGCTCAGGACCTCAGACTGGGGCGAAAGTTCACGTTCCATCAGGACAACGACCCTAAGCACACATTCAAGACAACGCAGGAGTGGCTTCGGGACAAGTCTCTGAATGTCCTTGAGTGGCCCAGCCAGATTCCGAACTTGAACCCGATCAAACATCTCTGGAGTGACCTGAAAATAGCTGTGCAGAGAAACTGCACATCCAACCCGACAGAGCTTGTGAGGATCTGCAGAGAAGAATGGGTGAAGCTCCCCAAATACAGGTGTGCCAAGCTTGTAGCGTCATCCCCAAGAAGACTCGAGGCTGTAATCGCTGCCAAAGGTGTGTCAACAAAGTATTGAGTAAAGGGTCTGAAACTTATGTAAATGTGATATTTCCGTTTTTTATCATGTACATTTGCTAAAATTCTAAAAACCTGTTTTTGCTTTGTCATTACGGGGTATTCTGTGTAAATTGATGAGGAAAAACAACAATTTAATCAATTTTAGAATAAGGCTGTAAGGTAACAAAATGTGGAAAAAGTCAAGGGGTCTGAATACTTTCTGAATGCACCATATATCAAGATGTCACTTGACCATTAACATGACATACTGCATGTATCGAAGACACCCTTTTCCTTAAGTCTGTGCATTAATCTAAGTAACATAATAAAAAATTCCCCATCAAAATCCATCAGTTTAAGCTAGCGATATCTGGGTGGAAGGTGCCGAGCTACATCGGTGTTTGTCAGACCATGAGACAGGCCAAAAATCGGTCTTCTCACAAAAAAGCCTGTAACTTCCGAACAGTTTACAAACTACGCTATAGAAAAGGGAGATTCTCAAGAACATGATGGTGCTCTACGACTCCCACAAGTGTCACAGGACTCATCTGAAGGTCACCCATACAAATGAATGGAAGTATGGAGGTAGTTTTGAGGCAACAAAATTAAGGGGTTAAATACGTGTACAAATGTAAATGTAAAAGTAAATACGTGTAATAACAAATGTACAACAAAATAACAAATCTATCTCTCTCTCTCTCTCTCTCTCTCTCTCTCTCTCTCTCTCTCTCTCTCTCTCTCTCTCTCTCTCTCTCTCTCTCTCTCTCTCTCTCTCTCTCGCTCTCTCTCTCTCTCTCTCTCATTTCAACCAATCATCAATTACTTATCCACTTTAAACGTAAAGGCGGCCATTATGCCTACAGTTGAAGTCGGAAGTTTACATACACTAATGTTGGAGTCATTAAAACTCGTTTTTCAACCACTCCACAAATGACTTGTTAACAAACTATAGTTTTGGCAAGTCGGTTAGGATATCTACTTTGTGCATGACACAAGTGTTTTTTTCAACAATTGTTTACAGACAGATTATTTCACTTATAATTCACTGTATCACAATTCCAGTGGGTCAGAAGTTTACATACACTAAGTTGACTGTGCCTTTAAAGAGCTTGGAAAAATCCAGAAAATGATGTCATGGCTTTAGAAGCTTCTGATAGGCTAATTGACATAATTTGAGTCAATTGGAGGTGTACCTGTGGATGTATTTCAAGGCCTACCTTCAAATTCAGTGCCTCTTTGCTTGACATCATGGGAAAATCTAAAGAAATCAGCCAAGACCTCAGAAAAAGAAATGTAGACCTCCACAAGTCTGGTTCATCCTTGGGAGCAATTTCCAAACGCCTGACGGTACCACGTTCATCTGTACAAACAATAGTAGGCAAGTATAAACACCATGCGACCACGCAGCCGTCATACCGCTCAGGAAGGAGACGCTTTCTGTCTCCTAGAGATGAATGTACTTTGGTGCGAAAAGTGCAAATCAATCCCAGAACAACAGCAAAGGACCTTGTGAAGATGCTGGAGGAAACAGGTACAAAAGTATCTATATCCACAGTAAAATGAGTCCTATATCGACATAACCTGAAAGGCCACTCAGCAAGCAAGAAGCCACTGCTCCAAAACCGCCATAAAAAAGCCAGATTACAGTTTGCAACTGCACATGGGGACAAAGATCATACTTTTTGGAGAAATGTCCTCTGGTCTGATGAAACAAAAATAGAACTGTTTGGCCATAATGACTATCGTTACGTTTGGAGGAAAAAAGGGGTTCTTGCAAGCCAAAGAACACCATCCCAACCGTGAAGCACGGGGGTGGCAGCATCATGCTGTAGGGGTGCTTTGCTGCAGGAGGGTCTGGTGCACTTCACAAAATAGATGGCATCATGAGGAAGGAAAATTATGTGGATATATTGAAGCAACATCTCAAGACATCAGTCAGGAAGTTAAAGCTTGGTCGCAAAGGGGTCTTCCAAATGGACAATGACCCCAAGCATACTCCCAAAGTTGTGGCAAAATGGCTTAAGGACAACAAAGTAAAGGTATTGGAGTGGCCATCACAAAGCCCTGACCTCAATCCTATAGAAAATTTGTGGACAGAACTGAAAAAGCGTGTGCGAGCAAGGAGGCCTACAAACCTGATTCAGTTACACCAGCTCTGTCAGGAGGAATGGGCCAAAATTCACCCAACTTATTGTGGGAAGCTTGTGGAAGGCTACCCGAAACGTTTGACCCAAGTTACACAATTTAAAGGCAATGCTACCAAATACTAATTGAGTGTATGTAAACTTCTGACCCACTGGGAATGTGATGAAAGAAATAAAACCTGAAATAAATCATTCTCTCTACTATTATTCGGACATTTCACATTCTTAAAATATAGTGGTGATCCTGACTGATATAGGACAGGGAATTTTTACTAGGAG
The DNA here is from genome assembly GCF_020615455.1 of Coregonus clupeaformis. Taxonomy (NCBI): domain Eukaryota; kingdom Metazoa; phylum Chordata; class Actinopteri; order Salmoniformes; family Salmonidae; genus Coregonus; species Coregonus clupeaformis. Next base: position 15,420,272 of record NC_059220.1, on the reverse strand, counting down.
TAAATGTCAGGAATTGTGAAAAACTGAGTTTAAATGTGTTTGGCTAAGGTGTATGTAAACTTCCGACTTCAACTGTATATGATGATGCCATCTAAGCAGCTAGCCCAGTACATCCTTTTTTAAAATGTTCTCATCAATTAATTATTTTGTATTTAGAGAGACAAAGCATCTCCCGTATTTTCTCTCTCGCTGACTCTTTCTCGCTCCCTCTGACTCTCTCCCTCTCTCTGACGCTCTCTTTGATTCTTTGACTCTCTCTCTCTCTCTCTCTCTCTCTCTCTCTCTCTCTCTCTCTCTCTCTCTCTCTGACTCTCTCTGACACTCTCTTTGACTCTCTCTCTCTTTGACTCTCTCTTTAACTCTCTCTCTATATCTCTCTATCTCTCTCTTTTTGCAGTCTCAATATTCTGGTTATTTTCTTCTACAGGTCCAGATGGCAAGGCGTCTCACACTCATAATACTCCGGTAATCCCCTTGCACACGATGCCCTTGCCTACCCGCCTGCCCGCCCGCCCCTCTGCCCACCTGGGTAAACACTCTTCTTATTGTCTCTCTGCCACCCTCAATACACCACCACACCACCCCCACGTAACCTCATAGACCCAGATCCAGGCTCAGCCCCAGGCCGATTGTGGGCATAGGCTACATCTCCAAATACTACTGTTTCTGACTCTATAGACTGTGACTTCAGATTGACTTGTGCTGTACCTAAAAGTCTGTCTATTACTGTGTGTTGTCAAAGAGATGCTTTGGAGTATGTCACATGTCAAGTCAACAATACTTGCAAACACTTGGTAACCCTTCATATTAGAGCCCGTTAATTATTAGGTAATAACTAGGTAAATGCCTCGTAACAAAAAGTAAATACATTGTAAGTATTTAGTCGCAAACCTACTTACTAGGAACCAAGCAAGTAAGTACTACATACTAAGCTAGTAAATATATTAAGTTTATTGAATGAAAATCAACCAGAGGTTATTAGTATACAATCATATCACAGAGTTAGCATAACAACACGTGAATTGCATTTATTTCTATTACATTACATACAAAATGTTCTTGAATTCATGTGACATTAATATAAAGCATACCAATAGGACTGAATATAATGACTAGCTACACAGAACTAAATTCCAATCACGAGCTAACATAGAAGATTGCTAGCCAAACCAGATGAGAAGAAAATTATTATTTCACTTGACAGAAAAAAACGCCACAAAATTACTAAAACAGAGTATACACAAACTATGCAGACAGAAAACATTACCACAAGCATATTATCTCCTAAACATGAACGTAATCCTTACATAAATCACTGCTTGCTCTTAGGAAAGCATATTGTTAACTCTCGATACCAAAGGGACTGCACTCAAAGACATATATTTTCAAGGCCTGGTAAGAAAGACTAGTGGAGCTCATCCATCAATACTGCAACCCAGACTTCCAGTTTTTAAATTTGGCCTTTAAAAAAAGAAGTCTATGTTAAAATGCCTGCGGTGTATGATACAAAATCCATATTTTTTTCAGTCTTTCATAATGCATGATTTCAAATGAGGATGCAAAATTATGTCCTATTTTGGGGAAAAAGGTAATCAAAATGTTTTATATATGTTTTTGACAATTTTCTACTATGACACATTTCAAAAATTACGTAAACCGGAAGTGACTCGTGAGTGCTGCTAGCAATACAGTGAGCTAGCTACTTTTAAAAATATCACATATGATGTACAAACTTGCCACAACCAATAACCATACTTCTCTTTCTAGCCTTTAAAGTGGCATCATCGGTAAGTAAACATATTGAATATTATGATGTGAGTATTTACATGTAGTAATTTAGTCCAAAACTTTTATTTTATTGGAATAAAAAGATTGCTCTCTATAGCTGTCCATTCAAAAGAATGGTGTTTAGCCTGTCAGTTTGGTTTCCACATAGAAATGAATGCAGTTCACGTTTGTTGCTGCGCTAACTTGTATGATTATATTATTGTACATGAATACAAATGTGTTTCTACTGACCTCTGGTTGATTTTCATTAAATAAACTTCACTCTGAGTTGTGTGCTTGTCTTCATTGTGAAATGTTCCCACTTTTATATTGCACAGCAGTAAACACGAAAGTATTTGGTATTTACAGTGCATTCGGAAGTATTCAGACCCCTTGACTTTTTCAAAATGTTCTTACATTACAGGCTTATTCTCAAATGGATTAAATTGTTGTTTTTTTCCCTCATCAATCTACACAGAATACCCCATAATGACAAAGCAAAAACAGGTTTCTATACATTTTTGCTAATTTATTAAAAATATAGAAATGAAATATCACATTTACATAAGTATTCAGACCCTTTACTCATTACTTTGTTGAAGCAGCTTTGGCAGCGATTACAGCCTTGAGTCTTCTTGGGTATGACGCTACAAGCTTGACACACCTGTATGTGTGTAGTTTCTCCCATTCTTCTATGCAGATCCTCTCAAGTTATGTCAGGTTAGATGGGGAGCGTCGCTGCACAGCTATTTTCCGGTCTCTCCAGAGATGTTAGATCAGGTTCAAGTCCGGACTCTGGCTGGACCACTCAAGGACATTCAGAGACTTGTCCCGAAGCCACTCCTGCTTCGTCTTGGCTGTGTGCTTAGGGTCGTTGTCCTGTTGGAAGGTGAACCTTTGCCCTAGTCTGAGATCCTAAGTGCTCTGGAGCAGGTTTTCATCAAGGATCTCTCTGTACTTTGCTCTGTTCATCTTTCCCTCGATCCTGACTAGTCTCAGAGTCCCTGCTGCAAAAAAAACATCCCCACAGCAAAAGAGTTCAATCTTGGTTTCATCAGACCAGAGAATCTTGTTTCCTTTAGGTGCCTTTTGGCAAACTCCAAGCGGGCTGTCATGTGCCTTTTACTGAGGAGTGGCTTCCGTCTGGCCACTCTACCATAAAGGCCTGATTGGTGGAGTGCTGCAGAGATGGTTGTCCTTCTGGAAGGTTCTCACATCTCCACAGAGAAACTCTGGAGCTCTGTCAGAGTGATTATCGGGTTCTTGGTCACCTCCCTGACCAAGGCCCTTCTCCCCCGATTAGGAAGAGTCTCGGTCGTTCCAAACTTCTTCAATTTAAGAATGATGGAGGCCATTGTGTTCTTGGGGACCTTCAATGCTGCAGACATTTTTTGGTACCCTTCCCCAGATCTGTGCCTCGACACAATCCTGTCTCGGATCTCTACGGACAATTCCTTTGACCTCATGGCTTGGTTTTTGCTCTGACATGCACTGTCAACTGTGGGACCTTATATAGGCAGGTGTGTTCCTTTCCAAATTATGTCATATCAATTGAATTGACCACAGGTGGACTCCAATCAAGTTGTAGAAACAACTCAAGGATGATCAATGGACACAGGATGCACCTGAGCTCAATTTCATAGCAAAGGGTCTGAATATGTATGTATATAAGGTATTTTTTTTTTCTTTTTACAAATTTGCAAACATTTCTAAAACTATGGGGTATTGTGTATAGATTGATGAGGATTTTTTTTCTTCTCAATTTTAGAATACGGCTGTAATGTAACAAAATGTGTAAAAAGTCAAAGGGTCTGAATACTTTCCGAATGCACTGTACATGGTAATATGAACAGCTTTATTTTACAGCCCTATTACCCCGTACCTACCATGTAAGTGTGAAGGTGGTATCATGTAACAACAGGGTAAGATCACGGACAGATTTGCTGTCGTCTTCATGGGATGGAGTCGTCCAATCTGGTGGTATTTCTCAAGTAACAATGTTGTGTTTACGTGGAAACAGACACCACTTCATTTTACAGCCCTTGAAATACAAACATACATGAGAACTAAAGGCTAAGTACATAGAAATGACCTTGAGAGAATACCAACATCTGGATGATTGACTTGAAGGTATTCATGTGGTAAGTATGTGGTAATAAATACATTAACTATCATATAGATGTTGTGACTAGGTATTTACATAGTAAGTACCTTGTACTTACTTATAACGTCCTCAATACTAACCTTGGGGACAAAAAATATGTACTATATAATTACATGTGGTTACTTTGTATTTACTAAGTTAGTATGTAGTACTTACTTGCTTGGTTCCTAGTTAGTACGTTAGGAACTAAATAGTTACTTTGTATTTACTTTTTGATACTTGGTATTTACCTAGTTATTACCTAGTCAATACTGGGCTGTAAAATGAAGGGTTACCACACTTTTGATAAATGTTTTTGACCGTTATCTTTCAGGACTTTTTCTTTTTACAAGATGTCACATTTTCCACCCTGCAAAAAAACCTTCCTCACAGCCAACGTTGTTTATCTCTCCTGCCTGACTTCCAATCCCTTGCACAAAATCGTGCAAGCTTAACGCAACGAGGACCCCGGAAAGTATTTTGTAAGCAAATATTTTGGAACAAATGATGTTTGGCATGTCATCTGTATGTTACGATGGCTCAAAGACATGGGTGTGTGGGTCTAATTAAAAATGTGAAAGGGTTAGCAGCCTGCTGCTTGGCTGTGAGCAGGCTCTGTGAGCAATGTGAGCCTCTTGTTGGCAGCTCTTCGCAGCTCTGCTGTCAGCCAGCCAGCTGTTTAGTCCTGTCCTGAGTTACTGCCAGAGACCGCCACATGGCATTGTGGGAGTGGGATGGTCTGGTCTAAGAAGCACTGCTCGCTTTGCATTTGTCATCCACTGTTATCCACTAATTTTGACCAGAGCCCTATGGGCCCTGGTCAAAAGTAGTTCACTACATAGGGAATAGCGTGTCATTTGGGGTGTAGCCATGTTCTCTCTTAAAAAACCTATGCTCTCCTTGCAGTGCAGGGCGGTGAGGAGAGGAGCGGGGCGGGCTGAGAACACTGGTTTTAACCTTCTGTGGTTCATCTGATCGCTGCTCTACTCTTCTCTGTGATCAACTCGCTCTGCCTCTCACCCTGAGGACTACATCAGACGCAGCCTCGCCTGCCTGCCTCCACGGATACACTCTGCCAGTGTGGGAGTGAGTGCGAGTATAAGTGTTTGTGTATAATTCATTACTATTGTTAAGTACAGTATATAGCGTCCGATGCTTCTCACAAACGACATCAAATGCACTCCCCAACTTTTGCCGTGACATCGTCTCAGAGCGCTCACTGTGCTGCTTAATTCTATGTGTTTTCAAGACTTCAAATATGTTTTGAGTTTCAATTTTGCCTACAAAAGGAAGAAACTGACGGCACAAAACAACAAAAAACTAAAAGACCCCCCCTCCGTTCTCATTGTCTTGTTTCTCTTCCAGGAATATATGTGTTTGTTCTCTTTGTTTTGCTCTGGAGACGCTCTCTCTCTTCTCTTCCCTCCCTCTCTCCCTCTCCCTCTGTCTTAAAGTTTTTCCACTGTGAAGCTTGTGGGCCAACAGCTCATAATCATTTCAAAGGTCTTTTAAATATATATTATATAATAAGTGTGCTGCATCGCCATCAACAAAGTGTCAGAAGGAGGATGTCAAAATTAAAGCTGACTCCCGATGGGTGCGTTGCCGCTACGATGCCACCCCCCCGTGACCTCTGCATCTTGTCTCTTCCGCTCGACTTTCAAACTCCTCCCTTGGATCTGCCGTTGCAGTTAGAGTGTGTTGTCTCTGATGGTACTTTAGCTTTCTGGTCCTCCAGTCTATTGGGAAGGTGTTGTTAGGACATATGCTGAAATATTTAACAAAATGTAAATCATTGTAAATGAGATATTTATTTTTCAATACATTTGCAAACATTTCTAAAAACGTGTTTTCACTTTGTCATTATGGGGTATTGTGTGTAGATGGGTAAAAAAATAAAATATTGAATCCATTTGGAATTCAGGTTGTAACACAACAAAATGTGGAATAAATTGAGGGGTAGAAATACTTTTTGAAGGAACTGTATAAGAGAGATTGAAGCTAGGTGACAATACAATCTCAGAAAAGAAAACTCCTCAGTACGCATTGGTGGAATCTTAAGTTTCCTTTACAATACGCTCCTTCACACTACTCTGTAGGCTTTGGTAGTTTGAGGCTGGATGATCTCTTCTCCTGAAGCCCTTACTGGTTTATAGGATGGATCTCTCCTTCTTTAACTGGCAATAATAAGCAAGCAACCCACTGTATTGTACATCCTTAGTTGTTACGGCAGCAGTGAATTTCAGTGGAACAGCAAGAGTTGTGATCATGCTATGTGCCTCAGTGTCTGCAGGCCTTGGTGGTTTATGGCTGGAGGATCTGTCCTCTGCAGGCGTTGGTGGTCTGAGAATGTAGGATCTGTCCTCTGTAGGCTTTGGTGGTTTGAGGCTGGAGGATCTCTTCTCCCGAAGCCCTTGCTGGTTTATAGGATGGATCTCTCCTCATCAGGCCTTGGTGGTTTGAGGCTGCAGGATTGATTTCTCCAGAAGCCCTAGGCTGTCACCCAGATGTTCCAGACTGTTCTGATGGCTCCTCAGAGTTTCTGGAATCTTCTGGCCGTTCTGAGAGGAAAACTGGGTTTCCTGTCGTACAGTAAGACAATGTTCACTACAGTGCAAAACCTGCTCAAAATATTAGCAGTGCTGTGTACGTTTGGTCCATGTTTGTGCTTTTAGTGTATGGTGTGTATAACTGTGCCCGAGTGCATGTGTTTGTGTGTGTGTGTTTGTGTGTCCCTCTGTGAGAGCTCCCTCTAATCTGACAGTGTGTTCTCACAGTAACTCTCTTACTTAGGCCTAAACTTCAGAGAGATTCCACAGAAAGGTTTTAATTAGGCCATGCTTTGACTTGGCACACATTGTGTAGATCCTTATTGAAGTCCATAACTCTCCAGCGACGACAGCGCCACACCCCACGGCTCACAGACACACACGCACATGTCCCCATCCGGACCTCCCATGAGGGCAGGATCAGCCATGCTCTATCCCTATATTTTCTGTCACTCTCTTTCTCTCTCTCTCTCTCACTCTCTCTCTCTCTCTCTCTCTCTCTCTCTCTCTCTCTCTCTCTCTCTCTCTCTCTCTCTCTCTCTCTCTCTCTCTCTCTCTCTCTCTCTCTCTCGCTCTCTCTCTCTCTCTCGCTCTTTATTTCTTTCTTTCTTTCTCTCTCTCTCTCTTTTTCTCTCACTCAATCTCTCTCTCTCTTTCTCCTTCTCTCACTCTCTCTCACTCTCTCTCTCTCTCTTTATCTCACTCTCTTGTTCACACACACTCTTTATTTTACACACATGCTCTGTCTCTGTCTCCCTGTCTTTCTTTCTTTCTTTCTTTCTTTCTTTCTTTCTTTCTTTCTTTCTTTCTTTCTTTCTTTCTTTCTTTCTTTCTTTCTTTCTTTCTTTCTTTCTTTCTTTCTTTCTTTCTTTCTTTCTTTCTTTCTTTCTTTCTTTCTTCATAACACTCTCTCTCTCTCTAACACACACACACACACACACACACACACAGCTCAGATTGTCAGATAGTCCCCTTTAGGTGAGCAGCTCCATAAATCTTAATCTCTGTTGTGGGTCTGGAGGCAGCTTGCCTGAAGACAGAGACTCTCCTCTCCTCTCTCTTCTTTCCTGACTGGGGTGGCTCTGCTCATCTTGACATGTCACACTGCGCCTATTTTATTCATGTGTGATTGTGCATGTGATACAAAAAGTGATCCGTGGGGTAGAGGGCCTTAGTTTTCTCTTTCGTTTTTCTATCCTTTATTGCATGTTTTTTCTATAATTTAATTATAGGGTTTGCTTCAGTTGGTAGTTTTGGTCAGTTTGGTTTGGTTAGTTTGCCCGCAGTTTGGTGGGGATGGCGACCCACATGGGGACGCCTTCCCTATCACTGTGGCATGGCTTCAGGTGTGCTACTGAAGCTACTGTCACTCTGGAGGAGGTTCTGATCGCCGTGGGAGAGAAGCTAGGCTATGAGAATGTTACTTATACGTAGAGAATGAACAAAGGTGTTGTGATTTCCATTAAGTGTTGTGTGAATCATTTCAGGGGGGTTCTCTTCCAGGGTCTTTTCAACGTGCTGTGCTATCATTATTGCCAAAGGGCTACCTGTAGCATTATTGTGTGCAGAATATAAGACCATATCTAAGTGTCTCTCTAACAGGTTAAAGGAATATCTGGTTCTGTTGGTCCACAAGGCCCAGTCGTACTGTATACCTGACTGTTCTATTGTGGATCATTTGTTTTTGTTGTCGAGATGTTCTGGACGTTCGTAAACTGTCAGATGTGAATGTTGGCTTGCTTTCTCTGGATCAGGAGAAGGCTTTTGATCTTGTAGACCACCAGTATTTGTTTGAAACGATGAAAGCTTTTGGGTTTAGGGTTGCTTTTTGCCTTGGGTGGGTTTGTTGTATGCCGGGGCCTCTTTTATGGTGAAGGTGAGGGGTGGGTTTACTGTATGGCGGGGCCTCTTGTATGGTGAAGGTGTGGGGTGGGTTTACTATATGGCGGGGCCTCTTGTATGGTGAAGGTGTGGGGTGGGTTTACTGTATGCCGGGGCCTCTTGTATGGTGAAGGTGGGGGGTGGGTTGAGCTGTCCTATCCCAGTCCACAGAGGTATTAGGCAGGATTGCCCAATCTCAGGCCAGTTAAACTGTCTCGCAATTGAACTGTTGCTTTGTTTACTACGAGCAAAGCTTACTGATTTCTCCATGCCATGGATGACTCAGCATGTCTGAGTACACAGATGATGTGACAGTATTCATTACAGGGAGCGAGGACATGCAGGTTCTCTCAGGCGCTCTAGAAGTGGAAGAGAAGGCCTCTTCAGCTAGGGTGAATTGTGACAAAAGTGAAGCTCTGTGGGCAGATCAGTGTCAGACAGGAACCACTCCACAGCTAGTAGGGGGGATACAGTGTGGTAGGAATGGACAAAAGACTCGGGGGGGGGGGGCTTGGGTTGGGTTGGCTCAGAGGACTTTCAGAAGAAGAACTGGGAGGGTGTAGTGGGGAAGATGTGTGTCATACTGTCTTGGTGGAAATGTTGTTGCCCCAGCCGGCCTATAGGGGATAGGGTTCTGGTAGCCAACAACCTGGTCGCCTCCACCCTGTAGCACATACTGATAGTGTTACAGCCACCAGGAGGTTTGCCACAGGAGTTTCAATGGATTCTAGCTGCGGCCTTGGTGGGTCGGCTGGGCCTGGACAAGCAGCTGTTCCTCTTACGGCTGGAGGGGGTTGATTTGACTGGCCTCACTCCTTTCTATCAGTCTATCCTGCAAGCTTGGCAGGTGTTCTCAACATCCTGGAAGGCCAGCAAACCACCAGGGATGTGGCTGTTTGAAGAACCACTGTTCTATAATCCCTATTTTACAGTCATGAACATTGTCTTCAGCCAGCCAGCCAGCGTTCAAGCCTGCTGGGTGCAGGATGCACAAAGCTGGGGCACATGATGCAGAGCATGAGCAGATCCGTGGAGGAGCTGGGAGAGAGAGCAGGGATCCGATCATCTCGCCTGCTGAAGCAGGTAGTAACAGAAGTCTCTGAATCCTTGCCAGAAACGTATCGAGCATATGTGTCCAATAACACATACACTGACCAGTGGAAGGAGGGCCAAGATTACATTGTCCCTATTCTGAATGTCCGTACTCTGAATGTCTTTTAAGACCCAGAAAAGGGAGAGTTCACGGTTGTGGGAAGAAAGGTGATGTACACGATATGTGTGAAGATGTCACTTGCGTCCTCCCTGGAAGAGGTGAGATCAACGAGGTGGGCCAGTTGGTTTGGACCGGGCGCTTCCCCGAAAAGCTGCTGGTGGTCTCTATATAAACTGCCAATTGATAAACGGACAGCTGACCTTGAATGGAGGATAAAACATGGGACGATAGCCACCAGCAGGCATCTGGTGCACCTGGATCCTAGCGTTGGAGAGGTGTGTTCTGTCACGAGTCTGAGTCGCTTGCTCATCTTTTTGTACAATGTCCAAGACTGGTGGGGCCGTTTACAGTGTTAACCAGCTGGTTTTCTGGCTTGGGGGAGGTTTTCTATACCTCCCTGTTTGTTTTTGGACCCAAGTATAGTTTTAGGCTCAGGGGAGTGGTAGTTCTACTCAACTTCGCATCAGGAGCAGCCAGGCTAGCTATTTGGAAGACCAGGAAAACTTGCATACGGGGCCATGCTCAGGGTGATGTTGGCAACAAGACTGAGGGTTGAGTATGACTATTACAGGTTGGTGGGGAACCATAGGATCTTCATTAGTACATGGGGTCTTCAGGGGGTGTTGTGCTCTGTCAATGAGGAGGGAGATCTGAAGTTGTATTTTTGGTGAAGTTTACATGGAGTGATTGGTGGCTGAGCGTCATCCTTGGTTGATTATTGCACCTATTGTGATTTATGTGTATAATGAAGTCATAGGGGCTGACACTATAGAGACAGCATTCTTGGGTAGTGAGGGGCTTTTTAGGACCTCGGGGCTACGGCCCCACACCTTGTGGTCGTCCCTACACAGTACATGTCCTTTCAAGTTGAGTATTGTCTGTCTCTATCTGAGGTGTACTGTATATCTACTGAAATTACAGTTCATTCACTGGGAAGGTAATGCCATCACTGAAGTGTAACAGACAGTCCTTCTAATCAGGGTTCCTCATTGAAGCAGGTTGTGTGAAGAAGATGGTGTTTCAGACGAGGGTTATGTAAACACTGACAACATCCTTGTTTGTATAGGCTGATTATCTTTCTTCTCAAGGGTAGGTAGTAGGTAAAACACACACAAACACAGCACAGACTTATTCAGCTGAGGGAAAACAAAGAAACGTCATATGGCAAATCATATAACCTTAGAATACAGATAGACAATAGAACAATCTTTGATATTACTTTTGAGCTACAGTGTCTGCAATATGTCAGTATTAATATGATTGTCTTGGTGCTTGTACTGTATGACTGTCCGACACTGTAAAAAAAAAAGTTAACCCCGATAAGCCCAGGGTAATAAAGGCACATTAACGGTGAGCCTGACCCGTCCTCGTTCTTAAGCGATATAGATGTGTTGGTTTGTTGATCAGAGCATTAGGGATGAACTGTGTTTGTCAGGTAGCCCTCTGTCGTGTTTAATTACCTCTCTCTCTCTTTCTCTCTTTCTCTCTCTCTCTCTCTCTCTCTCTCTCTCTCTCTCTCTCTCTCTCTCTCTCTCTCTCTCTCTCTCTCTCTCTCTCTCTCTCTCTCTCTCTCTCTCTCTCTCTCTCTCTCTCTCTCTCTCTCTCTCTCTCTCTCTCTCTCTCTCTCTCTCTCTCTCTCTCTCTCTCTAGCATCAATCTGATCCTGGCGTAAGAATGTGCCGTTTGGCAAGCGCCCGGCTATAAATAAAGACTTCACAAAATAATGTGTTAATTACTAATTACATAGAGAAAGGCCCAGACCATGCACACACACACACGTGCGCACACACACATACATGCACACACATGCACACAAACATGCACACACACAAGCCTGCTGGAAGGGAACAGTGAGCTTGTGTTCCACGCGGCTCAGCTCTGAGCCTCATTATTAGGGCTGTTCAGACTAATAAGATAAATCAAACACAGTAATCAGAAGATGCATCAACAGTGTTGTCCCTCTCCGGTGGTTGTGGAAATCCCTCTTATGAAGAGGTGCCAGTGGGTTAGGAAGTTGCCCCAGCGGGTAAGTTAGAGGGAAGTACACCCCACCCTCTCTCACTGCACTTTCACACTTTCACACTTTCACACACACACACACACACACACACATGCGCAAATACACAAACTTGTGCGCATGCACACACACACCTGCACACACACACACAGGAAACAGTTAGACACATATTTTCCTAATCTCCTATATAAAATCCCTCCATTCACCTCGATTCACCTCTATTCCACTATTCTCATATGTTTGAAAAAAATAATCGGAATATAATTAAGCAATATGGCCCGAGGGGGTGTGGTATATGGCCAATATACCACGGCTAACGGCTGTTCTTATGTACGACGCAACGCGGAGTGCCTGGACACAACCCTTAGCCGTGGTATATCACAAACCCCCGAGGTGCCTTATTGCTTTTATAAACTGGTTACCAATGTAATTAGAGCAGTAAAAATAAAAGTCAATCAGCATTCAGGGCTCGAACCACCCCAGTTTATAATAGATATAATCTAACGTTCTCCCATGCAGACTGTCCCCACCTGCCATTCTAACTCAGCCATGATAATATACCCCTGCTATACGTACTTATTTATTTCCCTCTCTTCTTCTCCATTCAAAATAATGTTTTCAGAATATGAAATAATAAAGCCGTGTTTTCACCCGGTAATGGGAAGGAAGGAGTGGAGAAGAGGAGAAATGGAGAATTAAACTTTAAGCAGGCGGTGAGCTGAAAATTAGGGTGTCTATTAAAACTTATCTTTAGAGAAAAAAAATGGAATAATAGATTTGCTGAATGGCTGGCTGGCTGCCTTGCTGGCATCTTGGCTGCTGCCAGAGCTTCAAACTTTGCGGGCTCATCATTAAAGCTGGCATGTGCAGGTTCTATGGAAGGCCCTGAGAGTAATGTGAACTTCTGCAGCTGTCCCGGCTGCCTGTCTCCTGAGCCCTCTCTCACTGATGTTAAAATAAATCTTTATTGTCAGTCACATATCCTATTCACTTTGTTCGCCTGCACTGTCATTTCTAGGCTGGGAGAGAGAGAGTGTGTGAGAGTCTGTGTGTGTGTGTGTAACAACCTACAGTAGCCTATTTCTTCTTTAACATTGGCATCTGTGAGTTTTTAAACGCTCCCTCATTAGTTGAAATCTGTTTGAAATCTCCAAGTGAGAGGCTGATAACGAAGCCCTCTTTTACCGCCAGACAGGTGTGTTGGGGGTGGGGGGCGTGGGGGGGAGCGGGGGGAGGTATGGGGGGAGGTGAGTGGTGGAAAGTAGCAAGTCAGAAGAGGAGGAGGAAGAGGGGGAGGAGGAGCGTGATCACAGTGTTCAGTGTCACCAGACCACTCACTGTGTGAACCACTCTTCTCTCCTCTCCTCTCCTCTCCTCTCCTCTCCTCTCCTCTCCTCTCCTCTCCTCTCCTCTCCTCTCCTCTCCTCTCCTCTCCTCTCTTCCACTCCCCTTCCCACTTCTCCTCTCTTTCTCTCCCTTCCCCTCCTCTCCCCTCTATTCCTCTCCTCTCCTCTCCTCAATTGAGTGAGGGATGATATTGACAGTCGTAATGTGTTGTTAATACACCCGGCCCCTGAGTTTACCACCACTGTTCATTGTATCTGATTGGGCCTTTAATGGGGTGGATGATTTGAGGGCCAGGCCGGGAGTGGATCGCCTGAACAAAGTTGAAGGTGTCTAATCTTCTGGATGTAATGCGGGAGATGAGAAACTACAGTCTGGACCTCACGTCTTTGAAGTGATCTGAGTGGTGGAGCGGAGTGGAGTGGAAAGGAATGAAGTGGTGGAGTGGAGGGGATGCTTTCTCACTGAACGTGACAGTGTACTGTATAGTTTGTACTCAATCACAATATTTACTGTACAGTTGTAGTAATTTGTTAAAGAAATATATAAGTATAACATCCAACGCGCATATTTGTGTAATAATATTTCATTTTTCACATTCAGATACAGTATGTAATCCATCGAAGTAAATACTAAAACACACCCAAACTAGATATTAAGGACTTTTGTTTGGCATCCATTCTGTGTGTTGACAAACTCCTCAGTATAATTCCAGTGCTGTAGGTAGATACAGCATTAAACTCTCTCAGTGTGGTTGTTTATTGAAATCTGGATATCCAAATCCAGAATCCCTTTGGAATCCCTTCAGAACGCCTGTCATACACACACACGCGCAAACTGTCACACACACACACACAATCTTTTTCCGTCTCGTGACCCCAGACGCCAGCAGAGATAACGCTGATCATGTGACCTGGGCGCCACGGCGGTAAGCAGAGTGATAGAGGCTGATTTAGACTGCTAATCATGCCTCACATATTGGAAGTTAAGTTTAGCATCTTCTTCCTTATCCGGGGGGTGGAGGGGGGGTGATAAGAGTTCAGTAGGACTGATTATCTCCCCAAATAAACAAATATGGACAGCCATGTCTATCTAACCATGACAAACCTCTGGCAGGTTATTTATTTATTTCAGATACGTGTCACTACCAGGATAGTTCACTTCATTCCATATTTAAACTTCAGACAGCAACTTCAGACTGTATTGCACTACAAACTTTGTTTATCGACACTTATAGTGTTATAATACATGATCTGTGTATTATAAGGCATTATAAATTACGTATAAAGCACTATGTACTTATGTAGAGAGTGGTACCCCAAATGATTTACCAGTACACAGAATGTGTGTATTGGGCAAAGTGATTATATAGTATGCTTTTTCAGCAATATGGAGGTTCTTCCCTCATCATCTCCTCTCATTCATTCTGAAACAAAGCAAGGTGACAAGGTCACATTCAGGTCTATTTGTAAAGGTTTCGTCTTTTCCTTGGGGTTTGGATACCAGAGGAAAAGCAATTTTGAAATCAATTAACATCCAGGTAAACAGTTGGCTTAACGTTATCCAATGTTAATTATTTGCTATTTCAGGGTTATATTGGAGCATTGTGAGCTTGATAAGCAGAGAAGTTAAAACTATAGTTGCATTCAAAGAATATTAATAATTAGGTATATGTATTTATTTTTTGTCACATACTTTGTCTTAGACAAATTATATCCCCCTCTGACACAAAATATCAGCCATGCTGATGTTGGCTAAAGCAGATCTGATTGAACCGAGTCCTTAGTATACATATCTTGTGTAAATTCATCCAGTGTATATACAGAGTCTTCAGAAAGTATTCACACCCATTTACTTTTTTTCACATTTTGTTGTGTTATAGCCTGAATTAAAAAACAAACCTGTTGAAAAACAAATGATAGTCCCACTAAGCCCAAACCAGATGGGATGGCGTATCGCTGCAGAATGCTGTGTTAGCCACGCTGGTTAAGTGTGCCTTGAATTCTAAATAAATCACAGACAGTGTCACCAGCAATGCACCCCCACACCATAACACCTCCTCCTCCATGCTTTACGTGGGAAATAAACATGCGGAGATCATCCGTTCACCCACACCAGACGTTCATCTCACAAAGACACAGCGGCTGGAACCAAAAATCTCAGATTTGGACTCCAGACCAAAGGACACATTTCCACCGGTCTAATGTCCTTTGCTCGTGTTTCATGGCCCAAGCAGGTCTCTTCTTATTATTGGTGTCCTTTAGTAGTGGTTTCTTTGCAGCAATCGATCATGAAGGCCTGATTCACACAGTCCCCTCTGAACAGTTGAGATATGTCTGTGACTTGAACTCTGTGAAGCATTTATTTGGGCTGCAATTTCTGAGGCTGGTAACTCTAATGAACTTATCCTCTGCAGCATAGGTAACTCTAGGTCTTCCATTCCTGTGGTGGTCCTCATGAGAGCCAGTTTCATTACATTTACATTTTAGTCATTTAGCAGACGCTCTTATCCAGAGCGACTTACAGTTAGTGAGTGCATACATTATTTATTTAAATTTTATTTCTCATACTGGCCCCCCGTGGGAAACAAACCCACAACCCTGGCGTTGCAAACGCCATGCTCTACCAACTGAGCTACATCCCTGCCGGCCATTCCCTCCCCTACCCTGGACGACGCTGAGCCAATTGTGCGCGCCCCATGGGTCTCCCGGTCGTGGCCGGCTATGACAGAGCCTGGATTCGAACCAGGATCTGTAGTGGCACAGCTAGCACTGCGATGCAGTGCCTTAGACCACTGCGCCACTCGGGAGACGCATGGGTTTTCATCATAGCGCTTGATGGTTTTTGCGACTGCACTTGAAGGAATTTTAAAGGTTCTTGAAATTTCCCGTGTTGACTGACCTTCATGTCTTAAAGTAATGATGGACAGTCGTTTCTATTTGCTTATTTGAGCTGTTATTGCAATAATATGGACTTGGTCTTTTACCAAATAGGGCTATCTTCTGTATACCCCACTACCCTGTCACAGCACAACTGATTGGCACAAATCAACTGTTAAGAAGGCACACATGTTAATTTAAATGCATTCCAGGTGACTACCTCATGAAGCTGGTTGAGAGAATGCCAAGAGTGTACAAAACTGTCATCAAGGCCAAGGGTGGCTATTTGAAGAATCTCAAATATAAAATATATTTTGATTTGTTTAACACTTTTTCAGTTACTACATGATTATTTCATAGTCTTGATGTCTTCATTATTTTTCTACAATGTAGAAAATAGTAAAAATAAAGAAAAACCCTTGAATGAGTAGGTGTGTCCAAACTTTTGACTGGTAGTGTATATACTTTTTAATATAAAAAATATTTGATAAATATTGAATTTGGCCTTTACTATTATAGCCCATAGATATGCTAAAAATATAGTCAAAAAAGTAATTATAAGGAATAAGGTTTTGAAGTGTCTGTCCTATATCAAGGAGATATAAGAATGCTCAGGACATATATACAGAGCATTCGGAAAGTATTCAGAAATGTATTAAAGTAAAAAACTGAAATATTACATTTACATAAGTATTCAGCCCGTTTACTCAGTACTTTGTTGAAGCACCTTTGAAAGCGATTACTGGCTCAAGTCTTCTTGGGTATGACGCTACAAGCTTGGCACACCTGTATTTGGCGGTGTTTCTCCCATTCTTCTCTGCAGATCCTCTCAAGCGCTGTCAAGTTGGATGGGGAGCGTCGCTGCACAGCTATTTTCTAGTCTTTCCAGAGATGTTAGATTGGTTTCAAATCTAGGCTCTGGCTGGACCACTCAAGGACATTCAGAGACTTGTCCCAAAGCCACTCCTGCGTTGTCTTGGCTGTGTGCTTAAGGTCGTTGTCCTGTTGGAAGGTGAACCTTCACCTCAGTCTGAGATCCTGAGCACTCTGGAGCATGTTTTTATCAAGGATCTCTCTGTACTTTGCTCCGTTCATCTTTCCCTTAATCCTGCCACCACCATGCTTCACCGTAGGGATGGTGGCAGGTTTCCTTTGGCATTCAGGCCAAAGAGTTCAATCTTGGTTTCATCAGACTAGAGAATCTTGTTTCTCATGGTCTGAGAGTCCTTTAGGTGCCTTTTGGCAAACTCCAAGTGGGTTGTCATGTGCCTTTTACTGAGGAGTGGCTTCCGTCCAGCCACTCTACCATAAAGGCCTGATTGGTGGAGTGCTGCAGAGATGGGAGAACCTTCCAGAAGGACAACCATCTCCACAGAGGAACTCTGGTGCTCTGTCAGTGTGACAATCAGGTTCTTGGTCACCTCCCTGACCAAAGCCTTTCTCCCTCGGTTACTCAGATTGGCCGGGCGTCCAGCTCTAGGAAGAGTCTTGGTGGTTTCAAACTTCTTCCATTTAAGAATGATAGAGGCCACTGTGTTCTTGGGGACCTTCAATGCTGCAAGCATTTTTTGGTACCCTTCCCCAGATCTGTGCCTCAACACAATCCTGTCTCGGAGCTCTACAGACAATTCCTTCGATCTCACAACTTGGTTTTTGTTCTGACATGCACTGTCAACTGTGGGACCTTATATAGACAGGTGTGTGCCTTTCCAAATCATGTCCAATCAATTGAATTTACCACAGGTGGACTCCAATCAAGTTGTAGATACATCTCAAGGATGATCAATGGAAACAGGATGCACCTGAGCTCAATTTCGAGTCTCATAGCAAAGGTGTCTGAATACTTAAATAAGGTTTTTCTCTAAACAATTTGTTTTTTTTTACTTGGTCTTTTTTATTTATTTATTTTATTTTATTTAACTTTTATTTAACTAGTTAAGTCAGTTAAGAACAAATTCTTATTTACAATGACTGCCTACCAAAAGGCAAAAAATAAATACTAAAATAAAATTAAAATATAGGACAAAACACACATCACGACAAGAGCGACTACATAAAGACAGACCTAAGACAACAACATAGCATGGCAGCAACACATAACAACACAGAATGTTGGCAACACAACATGACAACAACATGGTAGCAACACGACATGGTAGCAGCACAAAACATGGTACAAACATTATTTGTACATAATGTGAAGCAGCCACAAGTGTCAGTAAGAGTGTCCATGATTGAGTCTTTGAATGGAGAGTTGGAGATAAAACTGTCCAGTTTGATTATGGGGTATTGTTTGTGGATTGGTGAGGATAAAAAAAAATAAAAAATAAATAGAATAAGGCTGTAACGTAACAAAATGTGGAAAAAGTTAAGGGGTCTGAATACTTGTACTGTATACTGTACTGTATTAGTTTGTAGGCCAAACCCTTCAGACACTGCATATTTCCGGGATTTCTTATGGTCTGACAAACACAGCTGTAGCTCGTTCACCTTCCACCGCAGATGCAGAAGGCCGCAAGAGGCGGATGCGGTGGATTGAGACGAAAAATATCAGATATCTCTATCTTAAACTGACAGATTTTGGTGGGGATTTTTTTATTATGTTACTTACATGCTGACAAGATCGGGCATGTGCGTGCGTCCTCGTGCCATTGGACACATGTTGATTTTGTCCAGCCACACCAGAAGCGATCAGGACACACAGGTTGAAATTTCAAAAACGAAATCTGAACCAACTGCATTAATTTGTTGACAGGTTGAAACACATGAAACATTCATGGCCATTTAGCTAGATATCTTGCAGTTGCTAGCTAATTTGTCCTGGGATATAAACATTGGGTTGTTATTTTACCTGAAATGCACAAAGTCCTTTTTTTCTGGACTCATTTTGAGTCACATAAAATCGTGTTCTCTACTCCGACAATTAATCCACGGATAAAAGGGGAAACCTAGTTAGTTTCTAGTTATCTCTCCTCCTTCAGTCTTCTTCTTCTTCTTCTTCTTCTTCTTCTTCTTCTTCTTCTTCTTCTTCTTCTTCTTCTTCTTCTTCTTCTTCTTCTTCTTCTTCTTCTTCTTCTTCTTCTTCTTCTTCTTCTTCTTCTTCTTCTTCTTCTTCTTCTTCTTCTTCTTCTTCTTCTTCTTCTGTGGACTTTAAATGGCGGTTGGCAACCAACTTTAAGGTGCATTGCCACCACCAACTGGACTGTAGTGTGGACCTCAGTTCATCTTTCAATCACCCAGGTGGGTATATGCTCCTAAAAACCAATGAGAAGATGGGAGTGGCTGGACTTGCTGAGCGTCAAGCGTCAAAAATAGAACCAAATTATATTTTAGCGCCTGGCTATGCACACGCTCGTTGACGCGCGCAAGCAGTTTGGATGAAATGATTGAACAACATGTATGTGTACATTTATTTTGCAACGCATATTAGATTGATGTGTCGGTGCATCAATAGACTCTAGGGGTATTAATATTATTGTTTTAATGACTACCCATCTCTGTACCCCACATATACTCTTATCTGCAAGGTCCCTCAGTCGAGCAGTGAATTTCAAGCACAGATTCAACCACGTAGACCAGGGAGGTTTTCCAATGGTTCGCACCTATTAGTGGGGGTCACGAAGAAGAACGGTGAGCGAAAATCCCAGAACCACACAGGGGGACCTAGTGAATGACCTGCAGAGAGCTGGGACCAAAGTAACAAAGCCTACCATCAGTAACACACTACGCCGCCAGGGACTCAAATCCTGCAGTGCCAGACGTGTCCCCCTGCTTAAGCCAGTACATGTCCAGGCCCTTATGAAGTTTGCTAGAGTGCATTTGGATGATCCAGAAGAGGATTGGGAGAATGTCAGATGAAACCAAAATATAACTTTTTGGTAAAAACTCAACTAGTCGTGTTTGGAGGACACAGAATGCTGACTTGCATTCAAAGAATACCATACCTACTGTGAAGCATG